>NC_056745.1:282406396-282558896 GCF_019279795.1 Protopterus annectens | reverse complement strand
CTAACGTTTTGCTAAGGACAAGCTCCGTTCATATCCCATGTGGAATTGGCTCAGGCATACTTATTTCCTACTATTATGTTCTAACTCCAAAGTTGCAAAACCTCAGAAAGAGGATAATGCATAGAATTTGATTTGTCCTTTCTCTGATGTTGAGGCGCCTCAGAGTCAGAATATATTAGTTTGGGGAGTGGTGGTACATCTCTGCCCATGGGGAAGCAGGGATCCTGTGTTAAAAATATAAAAACAAACAAAAAAAACCCCCACTCTGGTCTATTTTTAATTAGACTTTTTCATGTTTGATTATTGATGAAGAAGAAAGGAAAAGAAAAGCCAGAACGATAGAAGTGATGGGTTTGTTAAACTAAGATACCTCATTCACTAATTTAGAAATGCCTCAGTCCTGAAAATTATTTTGTTTTTATTGCTAAGATACATGTATTACAGATCTTTTACCCTGCACTCTCTCTACCCTCCCCAACATTCCTGTTTCTCATAAGCAATCTGCTCTTACCCATTCATTGGATGAAACTGCTGATACGGTCATCTTTGTGATGACATACATTTCTGTTTAGACAGATGAGAAAGGCCCAGGAGGTAAAATCTACCACTTGATTGCTATTTTGGATGCAAGCTTTCTTTCAGCAGCTGCATAAATACGTCTCAGCTAATCTTCCTGATGAATCACTTCCTTAATCCTGTTGGCCTCAGGGAGCATGCCTAAACACAGTCTTTGGGCTATATGCACATGTACATTGGCAGCTCATGCTCCCAGGGTCATGCTTCATGGCTGCAACTTCCAGTGCTCCCAGTAGGTGTCACCCAAGTGGCAAGCCAGAGCTACCTCTCTCTCTCCTCACAGAATGAGAGTCAGCAGCTGCCACTCACTTTCTTCCTCCCCTGTCAGCTCCTACAGGAGCCAGAGCCACTAATTAAACTCGGGTCCCTTGCATCATAGTCAGGGTTTTATCTTACTGTGCCACAGATCCAGCACCTTTCAGAAAATGTTTTCAAGTCTCATGACATATTCTGTGCTGTCTAGGTAGGTCATTCTGGACTATATTTGTCTCCAGAATCTATGTCTCAGAGGTCATGGATGAACCACCTCACTACTTACTTGAAGAAACATTTTATTTTTCCCTAGGAATAGTTATACTTGTACCTTTCAGCAGGAGGCAGAAATTTCCAAAAACATAGTCGTCGCTACACCTGACAACTTCCTCCTGAATTCCACCATTTAATAAACAAAACTATATGTCTTCTCTATTATCCTCTTCCTCCTTTACATATAAGTAATTTTCTGATGCCTGGTCTATGGTTTAAGTAGCCTTCATAGAGGTCATTGTCAAATTCTAATTTAAATTAAGCAATAAACCACAACAGGGTGGAGGGTCATACTGAGTCTCTCTCACAAGAGAGATAGTCTACCCACATTAACGAAGATGAAGCACACACTCCTTTCTGCCAAAACCCACACAGAAAACACACAGACACACGCGCACACACACACACACACACACACACACACACACACACACACACACACACACACACACACACACTTAGAAGACACAATCGTCACTCATATCCTGAAGTGGTTAATGTTGTATTTTGCAATCACTCTTTAGTTGGTGAAATATGAACATTATATACTTTTTTGCTAGCTTTTGTCATACTCCTCTCTGCACCCATCTGTGAAATAGAAGTTTTGCTAAGTGAAACCATAATATTAGACACGTTTATGGTCTTAAATTCAAGTTTATTCTTCACCTTTATTAACATTCACATTTGATCTTAAGCAACATGCTTGCAAAGAAAAAATGAGTCACCTACATGAAAGGTATATTCTCTTTATTTTTAGGTGCATAAACCTTAGCACCGGAAAAAATGAGTTGCCTACATGAAAGTTACATTCTCTTTCTCTTTAGGTGCATAAACCTTAGCACCAAGCAAACAACTGTAACAAATGCAAGTAAAACGAAAAGAATCACGTTAGAAAAAAGTGGAAAAATGTTGACACCAGAATTGGTGCGGTGGCTTTATAAATTAGATTATTTCAAAATTTTATACTGGAAGGTTAACTTTCTGGACTAAAATCAGTTTTACTTCTCTTTGTAATTCTTTGTCTGGCAGTTATTCACTGTCTGACAGCTATTGATAATATACACAGAGGACACGAGCTTGGAGCTACCAAGCTGAAGATGGTGGCCCATGTTAGCAAAAATGCACATAGTGAAAGTGTAGCACACCCCTGTGGTGATGCAGATGCTCATATCAGTGACTAGGGATGGGATTAGGATATAATAGAAAAGTCCATCTGTCTATATTAATAAGGGCCTCCTTGCGGACCCTTGGGCACATTGGTGGAGTGGTAGTAGTGAAGTAGTCCCAAGCCATTTTTTGGGTAGTAGCCTGAAAGAGACAGTCTAATGGTTATAATGGCTGTCAGGCTACTGAACCAAACAGTCTGTGGTGGGGGACTGGTAAGCCATTCAGCAGGCAGCAGGCCACGAGGAAGGCTGATGGCTTCTTAAAAATCTGGGCTCAAGCAAGCTTCATAAATTCTTGGATTATAGCTTCCTCAATTTGGCTTTCTGTCTTGAGTCAGTGGGCAGATTGATAGGAAAAGAAATCACCAACAGTTATAATGGGAGTTGATGGTTAGCAAGTGCTCAAGCAAAAAAGCATTAAAAAAACTTTTATGATGTAAATATTTTTGGAAATTTTCCTATAAAAATCAGAAGCATGCAAATTTCATCCAACTTTCGGTCCTGACAATGAACCACATGAGTTTGCTGAACTCTTCAAAACTTTAAAATTAAAGCTACTATTGTGTGTCCCATGTGTGCATTTGCTTATATCAATTGCTTACAATAGCAAAAAAAAAGTCTCTCTGCTGTCAGCAAAACAACACACAGAGACCATCTGTTTCCCTTGATATCAGTCCACATTACATGTCCAAACAATTCTCACACCACATGACTATAAAGAAATTCCTGGTCCTGGCTAGATGTTCTCTATATCTATACTGGCTAAAGCCTCATGGCAGATCAATGGTATAAAACACAGAAAGGCTAATCTTCTTAGTGCGGAACAAGTGACTTCACTTACACTCATTCATTATTATTATTACAAATATAAATATATAATGGTGAAAATGGAAGAACGCACATGGCCTGTCAAAAGACTCCAGCTAACCACTATAAGGATCTCTCTTGGTTTGCCTAGAACTTGCCTTGCCCTACCTCAGACAGCTTGGAATTGCTCCAGTGACATGCACAATAACAATTCCTCAGGCAATATGCTTCAGGTCCCTTTCACCCCCATTGTGAAGTAATACTTCCTGAAGTATAGCTAAAGGATGTTCCTTCCATGTTTCATTCATATTGGCTTCCATTTACATTCTTCCTCTTTAACTCCACTCCTCTCACTTACCCCAAACAGGGCAGCATGTTTGTTTTTATTTTATTGTGTTAACAAACTCCACTCTTTAGGCAAAATGTAATTGTTAAAGGGCAATCCACAAGTATTTTTGAATGAAATGACTTACTCAGAATTACATAATAGGACAAATGAGTTTGATGGAATCAAAGTGCGGACTACATCTTGTTAGCAATTTCAAGCCATATTCTTCTGCACTAAACTGTGTAGATTTTATCCACTGTTTCCTCTCTCTCTCTCTCTCTCTCTCTCTCTCTCTCTCTCTCTCTCTCTCTCTGTCTCTGTCTCTCTCTCTCTCTCTCGCTTTCTCTGCTAATGTGTAAATGCTCATATTTCTTTGCTTTTACTCATTGCATAGCTCTTCATTCTCCTCACCATTTTGGTAAATCTGCATTCCATTATTTTATTATCTTAATTTCTCTCCCTTTCAGTGGCCTACAGAACTGTACACAGTGTTCCTTATGCAGTCTTAACAGTGACGTCTGAGTGATCTGCAGAATACAGTCCTCTCATTATATATCTCCTTATACATCCCAGCTTCCTGATGACCTTATGACCTTTGACACTATCCAGTCATACTGCATGCGTAAATCAGCTTCAGTGAACTTACCCATCAAATCAGTCTTTCTTTGTCTATTTACAGTCACATAAACAAAAGTACATATTTCCATGGTTCATCCTCCAATGTATATAACCTGGTGCAGTCTTACATTAAATCCTACTTACCCCCTTTCTACTCACAGTGCAAGTTGAAACACCATTGTATAGAGTGCCCCCCAGCATGAGATTACTGCATCGTTTTTGATATCATTACTACACAAACAGATTTAGTTATCCAAAGCTATTATAATAATTGGCTCAAAAGTATTAAATGGGTTTATTCCTATCACTAAATACCATGGCACTATACAAACACGTTTCATGACTTTTTTCCTGTAAAGAAACAACCTTTGCTTCTGAACAACAAGACACTTTCTTTTTCACTTCAGATTTTTTGCCCACACCTCCATTCTGTTTAATTTTCATCCCATCTTTTTGAGAGGGTCAGTCTCAAACTGCAGAGATACCACCTCTTTATGGAGTCCTTTGCAAGTGTTAGTGGTGATGCAGACATTCAATTGAACGAACTTGTAGTGGACAATCCTCAGTAGTATATAACCTTCTTCTCAGCCAGCAACTACACAGACATCATTCGGAGGCTTGCCAGACTGTTTACATTGAATGTGTCCTATGACCATTCTATATGTGCTAATGAATACAAAAAGTGTGATTATATATAATCCTTACCACATTTTTGCATCTTGAAGATGTAGGTCACTTAAGGATTAGTGAATTTTATCATTTAAACCCAATAGCAGCAGCTTGAAAACTTGCATAGTGATTGGTTTCAAGAGAAAACTGAGGGCATTTGTACTAGTTTCTTTTAAAAACCTAGAACCTTGAGGTAAATGATTCAGACTAGAGTGAAAATAAGGAAGTATAAGATAGGAAAAATAGGGGATTAGCAGTGAAGACTCCAGTTTTAGGGTTATTATCATAGGATCATAGGATCATAGGAAGTTACTAGGCTATTAGCCCTGAGGCCCTTATAAGCCTATCCAAGAGCTTAGGCTATGCATAGACAAATCAGCACCCAATGCACCTGTGAAGCAGGGACATGGGTGGAATCCCAGGGTTGTACTTTCTATTTCCCATCCAGTTATCCAGATTGTGCTTAAAAAGGGGTAAAAAGGTACTCTGCTTGACATGTAGAGATAGTCTATTCCATAGATGAGGGAGTCTCTGGGACACAAATCTGTCCTGCCAGCAAGTCCTATTGATGTCAAAGACCAGGTTGCGGCCATGTGTGCGGGTTACTCGAATGGAGCTTGACTTGCGGATGTGCAGCTGTCCCATCAAGGCGGGGTCTGAGATTGCCTTGTATTGCAGACAGAGGTCACCTCTGAGGAGTCTGTATGAAACAGAGTAGAGAGATAGGGCTTTTAGCCTATCTGTGTATTGTAGATTTTTGAGGCCCTGGATTCTCCTCATGAGGAACCTCTGTGGTCTCTCCAGCTGCTGCTTGTGCTTTGTGAGATACATGCCAAATGAGGCATTGTACTCAATAATGGGACTTATAAGGGAAGAATACAGGGATGGTATGACCTTCTTGTCCCTGGATGAGATGCCCTTACTTATGAGGCGGGCCATGTAGAAAGCTTTCTGTACAATGGAAGCAACATGGTGGTCAAAAGTCAGGCTGCTATGAATTTGGCTGCAAAAATCCCTCACGACTGACTGCATGCTTAGAATATTGTTATTAATATGATCATTTATGTTACATCTCTCTCTCCCCCCAAAGGGGATGATGAAGAGAATAAATCTAATATGATTTCTCTGCTTAAATCAGCAGAAGCATATCGGTGTCAAGCAGGAATGGAAATCAAACCAGAAGTGGATAAAAACCAGGCAGCAACTGAATGTGCCAAAAAACAAAACAAAGAATATAAGGTGAAGGACCAGATGAGAAGGCAAGAAATGTGGAAAAAACATAAATATAGTTGCAAGTATAGAAAACTTCTGGAAAAGCCTCATGTTAATCAAGAATGAATGCAGGAATGGTTAAGGAGAGGTGAATTTACATCAAGAAATGAAAGGTTAATATTGGCAGCCCAAGATAGTGGGCTACATACACGCTGGTTTACTAAGTCCATTGAACATGTGGGAGAAACAGACATATATATGTAAGTTTTGTGGAACCAAACTGGAAACAGTCATACACCTTATTGCTGGTTGCGACTCTCTAATGGTAGTGGGACTGTATACTGAATGGCATAATAATGTGGCGAGATTGTTACACTGGAGATTGTGCAAACATTATGGTATCGAAGTGGCTGAAAAACACTGGAAACATGAGCCACAGAGAATCATAGAAAATGATGAAGTTTACATCACATAGGATCACCCAATATCAACAGTCCAAAAGATAGATGCTAGAAAACTTGATATAGTGGTCCAAGAAAAGAAGACAAAAGTAGCATTGATCATTGAAATTGCCACACCTAGTGACTACAGTGTCTTGCGTACAGAGAGACACAAAATCATAAAATACCTCGATCTGCAGGCAGAAACGAGAGCCATGTGGAAGAAAGATACCCAGACAGTTCCAATAGTAGTAGGAGCAACTGGTCTTATAAAAAAGAATTTACAATCGTATTTAGATATGTTACCAATTCATGTAACACCATACGAATTGCAGAAGGAGTCATAACTAGGCACATTGCAGGTGCTGCGAGGAGAACTTTTGGCTAACATCAAAGAGTGAAATAATACAAATTTCATGAACTTTAATTGTACTTTGACTTAGGAATGGGGTCCATTCTCGTCATGGTATTAGAAACCCAAACAACTTGAAGAAATTAAAAAGGGGATGATGATGCATTTTTTTCTTTTCAGTTTGAGACCATGTTTCTGGCACCTGTCATTTGTTTGGGTGAGACCCTCTTAGAGGATGACCATGTCACTAGGGGAATTGATGACAGCTCCCAACTTGTAGTCATCTTCAAACTTGGTCAGCCATAGCCCACTGGTTTTGGCCTGTACCTCAGAAAAGTATATCCCAAATAATAGAGGCCCCAAGACCGAACACTGGGGTACACCACTCGATATGGGTTTACTACTTTAGGTGGCTTCCCCTATTTTCACTAAGTGGGTTTTATCAGTAAGCCAGCTGGCTACCCATCTGGTAACATACGGATTAATCTCTAGTTGAGAGAGTTTATTATGCCCGAGTGAGGAATAGTGTTGAAGGCTTTGGCCAAGTCAAGATAAGCAGTGTGCACTGTATTAGTTATTTTAAGGTAATTATAGAAAGCAAACTATTTACCTTGCTTCATGACATGTTTCTTTTCTTGTCAAAAATGTTTGTTAGCTAAATAAGATGTATTGTCTGGTTTTAACATACATGAATTTGGTAATCTTAGGTAAAACATTGTCCTTTCCCATAGTGCCTTTTTTAGGCAATGCCAAACTGAAAGTACTTCTGACCTAGCAAATCAAAATCAAGAAAATCTAAAGGTGTTACTGCTCAATGCTAGGAGTCTAAGCAAAAAACTCCACTTCTTAAAAGCTCTCTTCACCCTAAAAAATGCTGATGTCTGCGTGGTCACTGAGACATGCTTTAAAGCTGCAAAGAGCGCACCAACAGTGCAAGGTTATAATGCCTTCCACACATTTAGACCAGCTACTACACAGACAGAAACTAAAATATACCTCAAGGCTGTTTAAACAGCACAATGCACTCGAGCTTCTTCACATTTAAATCACCATAGGCAAAATCTAGTACAACTTCCTTCCAACCTATAGGCCCCCCTTCATGACCCAGGAAACCCATACCATGTATTTCAACATATTGGAAACACTCACCATCCAACCCACTACCATATTTATGGGCGACTTTAATCACCCCACTATTAACTAGGAATGTTATACAACACCAAAAATACAGGCACAAAGATTCCTGGATTTTGCAAACACAAATTCCCTAGACCAGATTGTCAATACATAAATAAGAGGTGCAACCATACTGGATCTTGTCCTCAATAATATGGGAGAGTGATGCGCACTTCCTAGTGTAATGTCTTCTCTGGTAAGGTCAGACCTCAAAAATTGACTTCTTTGAAGTAAAAATAAAACCTGGAGCCGCAGCTAACCTTGGAATATTCAGGAACTACTCTAAGGCTAACTTCCTACTATTAAGTGATAGCCAGGCAAAATTTCAAGCCCCCATAAACCATGAGAACATTGCTATGCAGAACTGTTCAGAGAAACACTGTACAAGCATGTTAATAGCTGCATAGAAGCAGCTGTATACACCAGGAAGAAGTACAGAACTAACTTAAAAAATAAGCCACTCTGGTAGAATCACAACATCAACAGGCTGTATAACAGAAGAAACTGCAGCACCAAGCAGGATAAAAGCAGTGTCATCAAACTTAACAAACACTTCAGAACATAAATAAAGTCTACCAAAGCCAAATTTGGCCTCTCAGAACAAGAACAACCACAAGGCATTCTTTAGCTATGTCCACAACCTCAAAGGCAATACACAATTGTCTGCAAAGCTCATTGCAAATTGAGGCACCTATACTGATCCAAAAGATACAGCAAACCTACTGGCTGACAAAGAAATCCAGCTCTAATTTTACCTCTATTTCCCCATCAACCTTCTCTCAGGAAATACCATCAAATTTAACTCCCCCTGCAAACACTAGGGAACAGGTCCTTAATGGTTCTCTAAGGCCAAGAACGCTGCATCAATGGGCCCAAACAATATCTCTGGATGCCTTCTAAATAGCATGAAACATGATCTATCAGGCTGTCTGGAATTGCTATTTAATAGGTTTCATGCATCATGAATGGAGAAAAGAAACAGTCATCCCTCTGCACAAAGGTGGGCCATCTACAGACCCTGGAAACTACAGACCCATAAGTCTCACTAGTCTCAATGCAAAGCCATGGAAAGAATTATCATTGAAATGATCGATAATGACATACAAAACCTCCAGACACTGGACTCAACCCAATCTGGTTTCATTAAGGGCAGGTCATGCCTATTCACCCTGGTGGACTTCTTTGAGAAAGTCGCTAAAGCAATGGATGAGGGCAAAATGGTTCACACTGCCTACCTTGACCTGGAAAAGGCATTTGACACAATCTCCCATTTGGGCATTGTTGACAAACTTAAGAGGTTAGCTACAAACCCTTATGTCACCCAATGAATAGCCAGCTGGTTCACAGATAGGACCCAAGAAGTTAAAATTGGAGAATCTACCTCTACAAAGAGACCAGTCACAAGCAGAGTAACAGAAATCAGTCCTGGGACCTCTTCTTTTTGGCATTTACTTCTCTGACATTAAGGCCAATGTCAATGGCCTCTGGCTGCCTAAATTTGCAGATGATTTCAAATTAGGAGCTGACATTGAATTGCCCACTGACACAAATGTTCTCCAGAAAGGGCTGACACAGAGAAGCAACTGGTGCCAGAGCCATGGACTAAAATTAAATGCCAAGAAATGCATAATAGTATCCTTCAGAAAGTCATCCATCCCTGTAAACTATCATATTGATAATATACCCCTAAGAGTTGACCCAGTAGTCAGGCACATGGGGACACAGATAGACAGTAGTCTAGCCTTTGACCATCACGTGTCTACAGTAATGAGAAAATCATTCTATGTCATGCATCTTGTAAACAAAGGTATGGCATCTAGGCCCAAAGGATCATTGTTCCACTGTATTTAGCATTCATCAAACCTATCATTGAGTACAATGCCCCATTTGGTATGTACCTAACCAGGCATATCCAACAATTAGAACATCTAGAGAGGTTCTTCATTAAAAGAATACAGGGCATAAGTAACATGTCCTGTGCAGGCCGCCTCAAGGCCCTATCCCTGTATTCTGTCTACTACAAACTGTAGAAGGGAGATCTATGCCTGGTATACTAGGCATTGCCAGACCCCATTCTGATGGACCTCATGCATATCCACAAAACAAACAGCACCAGAATTACCCATTCCAAAGAATTAAACCTTGATATAAATAGGACGTGCTGGAGAGACAGGTATTTATTTCAGAGACCACACCTTCTCTGGAACAGGCCCCCATCCATGTGAAACAGAATTTTTCCCTAACTCAATTCAGGTGTAACTCAGACAATTGGATGGAGAACAGTAAATTCATCTGTGGTTTGGCACCTATGTCTCTAATGGCCCCTGCTTGTAAATGCGTCACCTTCCAAGCCCCTGCTTACATTTATTAAGGGTACGAGAATTTGTCATAGATTTAGGATACATGGCTAGGCTTCAAAAGACCCTTGTGGTTGTTAGCCTAGTACACACCTATGAACCTATGTATGCTGATTTAACTTCATTGATAAATACATTTTTGGAAATGATCTTGGGAGTGGATATATTTCCAGAATCTCTCCTACTCTCTTGACAGATACAATTTTGTATACAACATGGAGACACACTGCACAACAACAACAGGACTGCAGGTGCCAGTTTACATAGTAACAGATCTGGTGAGCAGACTAAAGGACAGCAAATTACTGCAAGCCATTAAGATTACAACAGTAACAACATATTGTGCAAATTAAGAACTTTCCATCAGTAGTAAGCAATATTTTGGTTTATTACATAAAGTAGGTTACGCAGACTAGTATCATTCTATTAATGAAACATTTTACATTAATCCAAAAGAAATAATCCAAAAGAAAATAGTTAGGGAGCAAACATTCTGATAGAAAGGATTGTTATGAATCCAACAGGCAATATAGCCTTACAGATATGAAGAGCAAGTTGCCATGCTTTGCATAGCAGTAACACTTCCTAATTAGATAAAGAATCTATAAGATGAGGTTAAACTATAGCTGTCATAGTAATGCATATTTAAACAGCGAGTTGGGGAACTTTAAGACTTATTTGTTTGTTTTACTGTTTGCTTCTTTGTTTCGTGGTTTATATGTCACATGGTTGATGGATTAGTACAAGACCCCTTTAAACCATACCCTGGCCCATGAGGTTGACACAACAGAAATAACAATTGCACCAAGTAGGTGAACATAGCTAAGTTTAGAAAATTAAGACATAAATAGGTGATGTACAGTCATACAGAAGGTTAATAACTTGGAGGATTTTTATAGAGAATAATAAGTCATTGCCAGAGCAAAAACGAAATAAGATAACACAGTTTCAAAAACCCAGTAATAACCATTATATATACAGTATTTAAAATGTTCACATTCTAGATATAACATCTATGTTTCAGAAATAATAAGTAAGCATTAATTACTATATAATAATAATAATACCAATAATATTGGTTTGAAAGATGTAATGATTATTAGAACATCTTTCCATCTATATGTTTAATATAGTATAATAAATATATTGTTAGAGCGATGTTATGATAAAAGTGCACATATAAACAAGCTGTCAATGTTTATTACTAACAAAATGTTGATATTTTAAAAAATATAACTCTTCAGTATAAGTACTTCATCATGTCATTTGTCATTCAGCAGTACACAAACACAGTGAAGAGTTATTACGTAGCACTCATATATATTTTGTAATGCCAAGCAAGTACACTCTACCAAAGTATTCTGAAGAGTCAGAAGGGATGCTAACCTCTGTCACACAAAAATAGAAAAGAATGAAAGAACTGAGGCAGGGATATGCAAGCAGATGAGCAAAAATTCAAGTAGAGCAAGCATATCGAACTGACAAACAGTGAAGGCTGGCTGGATTCTGTATTAAAGAAACTTTTCAGTTAAGGGCAGGCTTTAAAACTGCAAAAAAATGTTTAACCCTTCAGTTAAACTTAAGCAAGTTCTCCAGTATTCCTGTGCACAGGAAGTTTAGAAGCAGAAATTTACTCTTATGTCACTGCTTAGTCCTTCTTAAATCTCTGCATGCAGGTTGGCATAATGGTTAAGGTACTTGTTTTACAGACACAAGGTATAGGGCTTGATTCTCACATGGGGCAATGGGCTAGGCTTCAAAGGGCCCACAAGGGCAGTGAGCCTAGTACTAATCTATGAAACTTTTAATTCTTAGAGTACATATCAAATGATTAAAGAAACGTTTTTTGTCACAGATTGTGCTTTGCAGTGTTTTACAGCTGCAGTTTGCCACCAACCATGGGACAAGCAAGCTAAACTACAAATCTCACCTGAACTTTTTTTTTACTGTAAAATAGATTATCAAAACAAGCATGAGGTCATGTGATGTTGAACAAGTTCCAATACACTGGTCATTCAGTGCAGGAATTACAAGACTCCAGCTAATGCAAACCATCCATTGTCTGTGGCAGTAAAACAGAAGAGGGTAACAGAGTAGCTGTAGTAGAATTTTGTTGTATTCATTTAAATTATATTTTACTGTATGTATTTAAATAGGAATTTTACCCACCAATATAGGAGCCAAAGCACTATGTCCTACTCTGTGGAGAGAACAATTTTCTCTAATGTGGTTGTGATAATAAATGTTACTCTCTGAAATATGCATATGTCATACATATAACTTATTTTTATTCAGAACAGTTTCCTGTGGTTTTCACTGCAGTCAGAATGGGTATATGTATGTATTCCAAGAAACTGTTTAAATACTGGTGTCAGATGAATTCTTTCTATCAGGAAAATGGGTAACCATTTGAAAAGTTGGGACCTGCTAGAGCGAGTCCCAAAATACAGCAGGCTGAATGGTTGAAAGATCGGACTTACTTATACTAAGTCCAAGATACCATCTCAGAATATTCCCTTTTCTGCATGGCATTGAGAACTTGGAATTGTTTGGGGGGGTGGAGGGGTGCAGGCAGTGGCTTACCTCCCTGCAAAAAAGAATTTTAAAGGAGAAAAGTGATTTTCGAAATTTGTTCTTCTACTGTGTTTTTGGTCTTTTTTTTTTCAGCGTGTTGGCTCTTGGCATTTTGAGTCGACATTTCAATAGGGAGCCAGGAAAATGCTTATACTAGTACTTTTATGGGGGCTTCTTCATTGACTACTATCCCTACTAGTTCCTTATTTGCTGAATTATTTTCAGTGTGCATCAATTTCTGCATGAGAACACTAAAAAAAAAAAATATATATATATATATATATATATATATATATATATATATATATATATATATATGAAAAAAATAATTGTCCAAAACTAAAACAATTGCAAAAGGTAACAAAACTTTATTATTGTGATTGCACAACTAAAAAAAGCCAAAAATAAAACAAAACAAAAAACAAACTAAAAGTACATTCAGACACACTTTATCTGAATAGCTGTATTTTTATGGAAAGGGTTTTTAATAAGGTAATGTAACAGGACTGGGGTTAGCAGTAGATGCAGGGTTAGCACATGAGTACTTTTCACATTACTTTATCAAAAACCCTTTTCCCTAATAATACCAGTACACAAGAAAATCACACACTCACACAAACACACCCTTCACATATACCATCACACATGCAAAATGCTAAAACTATCACCTTACCTAGCCTTTAATCTTAACATGGAAATACTTGCACACACACACACACACACACACACACACACACACACACACACACACACACACACACACACACACACACACACACACACACACACACACACACACACACACACACACGCACGCACGCACGCACACACACACACACACACACACAGTCTCCAATACCTTTGCACAAACACGCACACCCACACACACACACACACACACACGCACACACGCACACACGCACACACACACACACACACACACACACACACACACACACACACACACACACACACACACACACACACACAGTCTCCAATACCTTTGCACAAACACGCACACCCACACACACACACACACACACACACACACACACACACACACACACACACACACACACACACACACACATGACTAAATCTAGCACTTTCCATAGCTCTTATTCTAATCTTAACCCTGAAATGCTTTCACTCACACTAGCACTCCAGTGTCAAAACGTTCAGCATATTCAAACATTTCAGTATTTCAAAACCGATTAACTGTAGCAGCAAGCACATTCTACACACCAAAGAAATAGTCAATGTTTTTACTTTCGAGTCAACATCTCTTCCAATCATCATGTAGGAATTTCTATCAAAATAAACTTCAGTAAAATCTGTCAATGAAACAAACATTTGAAGGAGTTTGCTGCAACCTTTTTGACAACTGGGGTATATTTCCTGGTACCTAACACTGGTTATTGTCAACATGTTGAGAGGCGACCTATGCCTGGCCTAAAAGGCATCCTCCGATCCAGCCCTAATGGACCTGTTGCATATCTGTAAAACAAATAGCAATCAGTAACAACCAATCCAGGATCTCACACCTTGCCTACAACATAAATAGGACATGCTGGAGTGACAGGTATGTGTTGCAGAGTTTGCCCCTTGTCTGGAACAGGCATCCCATCCATGTGAAGTAGAGTTTATCCCTGCACTTATTTAAGCAAAACTTGGATCAGTGAATAGGGAAAGGTAGATATGCCCCTGGTCTGGCACCTATGTCTCCATTATTGCGAGAAAGATTATACATGCTCGGCCACCAAAGCCTAAGTATATGTAGTATATATAGTATATAGCCCCAAAAAAACATTGGGAATCAAAACCTATCACATTTTACTGGAAAGCATGGCTAGACGTAAAAAGGCCCCTTGGGTTGATAGCCTAGTATTCTATATTCTAGTACATTCTGAGCTGCACAGACAATTGTAGTATACTGTAAGAATTACCATATAGTATTCTTCCATGAAAGCATTTTCACAATGACTTCACTGGAGTATATTGAAGATGAGATGAAGGTGGTTTCCCTCTGTGCCATATGCTGCACAGTCTTGATTAACCTAATTCATATTAGCCAAATTAAATACATAAAACCGTATTGTATTCTCTTGAGACTTATCTGTTCCTGCATTCATACCTTCTGTGCTAACTTTACATTATTGCCGTCATGCATTTCTTCTGAGCACCTGAAGACAAGGAATTTTACTTCTAGATAATGTTAGAGAAGCTTTCAAGTCTTGGTTCAGATCTAACAAAAGAGATGCACAGCACATTTAGGTTTGCAGAAGCCCTTCTACTGCTTTCGTCACAATTAACACTGCTGGCATAAAGGAATTACAGAAAACATAGTTATGGTCAGAGGTTGTCAATAAAGCTGCGATGGGAGTGGGAGTTGTGATTTCCTCGTTCACACATTGACCAAGTAACTAGATGTGTTTGTTAATTATTGTAGAATGCAAGACTATATGTTTTACACTGCAAACAAAGATTTTTAAACAGCGAATACACAAAAGATTTAGCTCTTCAGCTTCACTTTTTGCTTTTCAGATGAAGCTCATGTACAAATATATATCATTCATATTAAATTCATATCAACTTCCTTTAAAATTAATGTATCCATTACATATGCACTGAAAAGAATATACAATCTTATCTTTCATTTATACGTCAATGTGGACAAATAATAATTCTTTCAAGGCATTGCAAGCATACCTAGAAACAAACTTACATCACCTTTATAATTTGCTCACTCTCATTTTTACTATGTAGCTTATAGAAATACATTCATTAAGGCCTGGGAGTTTACTGGCATCTAGCTTAAGCTGCCAAGTAAATTCTCTATATTCAGTTATCATTTCCCATGCACCACCTCTTGGATCGATAGGGACCTTTTCTAAAATGGAAAACTCAAACTTTCTAAACCCTTGACAGGATGTTGTGTGTCTAAAATGGGATTTATTTGGATCTAGGATTGGTATATATAGGTAGCAGTGGATCTGTGGTACAGGGGGCTTGCCCCTCTTCATAGAATTATTTTTTTTAGTGTCTTTAGGTGTTCACGGTTCACTCGTTTGTGTTCAATGTTTTGGTGTGTGGTGCTTTGGTGTGATTTTGATTACATTATGGTCCAAGGTAGCTCTGCCTTTATTGGTGGAGCATAATGATAACCATTATTACACCTCAGGAACATAGCCTATGTGGCTATCCTTAAGTTGTACAGTTTTAGGACGGGTTTAGAGAGGCCATGTTTGGTGCTGCTGATTAAGCAACCAGATATATTGTCATAGCTGGTAATGGTAGAATAAAGTGCAGTTAGAACATGTTTAATAATGAGGCAGAGACTCAGGAAGTTGTGAAATTTCTGTAACTGTTTCTGGTGTGAAATAGGCACTAAATTTATCTGCAAATATATTAGCAAAATATTTAGGGTGAGAATAGGTACTGCCATTATGAATTAATTCAGAGCATTGTTGAGAGTTTTTCCTTAATTGTTTGATATGAATAAAGAAGGCTTTATGGTTATCTTTGACTTTGGATACAATATTAATTAGTGTTCCACTGTTATTTTCTCTATAACTTTCAGGTTCTTGCTGATCTTTTGATATATGCTTTACTGTGGATAGATTTTGATTCGTTTTATTAGCTATTTTTTTTATTACAGAGCATATTACTGCTACCATTCCACCAAGATGGTTAATTGTTACCTCTTCAAAATGCTTGGTTCTGATTGAGACCACTTGGTTTATGTTCTTTGTTAGATGGAAGTAAAACTTGTTGGCAAGAGTGACAGCTGAGGCTACATGGGGTTGGAAATCATGCGTTCGAATTTCGAGTTCATTGTGTAGTTTGAATGGGTTTGCCCTTTTGAAGTCATTGAATTCAGAGGAGTTCATTGTGGTGGGTTTAAATGCCATGAATAAGAAAATTACTATTCTGTGATTGGAGTTTAGCAAAGATGAGGATACAATAGGAGTAATGCAAGTAGGTGAGATGATAGTGAGAATGAAATCAGTAAGATTTTGATTCCTAATGGGCTAGCTAGCTATTTTTACAAGGGAACAAGCATTTACAAAGTCTGGAAATCTTTGGGTGTACCCAATCTTTGTCTCATATGTATTCCAGGTAATTAGTAGAAATCACCCATTAAAAATATATTTTTTATTTATGAGTAGTTCAGTAAGTAAATTTAGAAATCATTTACATTCCTCTAATGACATGAAAGGTGACCTATAGCAGGCCATAAATTGATATTTTGTATTGTTTAGAGTAATTTAAAGTCCAGGAAGTTCTGTCTGTGAGTCAAAAGGAATCTGTCTAGAGATAGTTGGGTCTCTGATAAATACTGATATTTTCACGATTTCCAGCAGGTATGAATGTGTCACAGGTGCTAAAACTCAGTAAAGATAGAGTGCTGTCTTCACACTGAAACCGATTCTCAGTAACAGCACAGATGAGGATGTGTTCAAGTTGCAGGACAGCCTTGAAATTTAGAAATTTATTCATGGGATTCATAGGCACTTCAAGGAATTTAGTTCATAGGTGTATACTGGGCTAACAACCACTAGGGTCCTTATAAGCTATGCAAATGTGACCCACAAATTTGATTTATATAGGTGATAATTTACTGACTATCTCTGTCCATCAGAGACATAGGAGCCAGACCAGGGGTGAATATCTCACTACCCATGCATTAAGTTGTGCTTAAAAAGTGATTAGAACTAACTGTGCTTCACATGGATGGGAAGCTTCTTCCAGAGAATGGGAATTCTGTGAGAAGCATATCTGTCATGTCGCAAGCAAAATTTAAGTATTTAGTCTAGTAGTTCTGATGCTGTTTGTTTTGCTGATGTGCAAAACGTTCATCAAAACAGGACCCAGGGATGCCCTGTATGCTAGACATAAATCGCCTCTCAGAAGTCTGTATAATACTGAGTAAAGAGACAGGTCTTTGAGATGATCAGAGTAGGACATTGTGTTTACTCCCTGCATTCTTTCTGTAAGGAACATTTGTGGGCATTCCAATAGCTACATGTGTCTGGTCAGGTACATACCAAAGTGGGCATTATACCCTATGATGGGTCTGATGAAGGCCGAATACAGTGGTATAATGACCTCTTTGGACCTAGATGCCATGCCCTTGCTTTTAAGTTAAGCAACACAGAAACATTTTCTTACTATCTTGGACAGATGCTGGTTGAGGGCTAGGTTAATATCTACAAGATTTCCAAGATCCCTGACTAGTGAATCAGCTTTTAAGGGTGTTTTATTGATGGCATAGTTACCCTAGGTGATAGACTTCCCAAAAGATACTATAATGCATTTCTTGGTATTGGGTTTTAAGCTATGGCTTTGGCACCAAGTGTTTGTCTGTATTAGACCTTGCTGGAGGGTGTTTTCATCTTGGGGGGATTGAATGACTGCTCCTAGTTTTTATTCATCTGCAAACTTGGTCAGCCAAAGGCATTTGACATTAGCTTTAACATCCAAGAAGTGGATACTAAATAGGAATGGGCCCACCACAGAGTCCTACGGGATTCCACTGGTGACCAGCCTCTTTATGAAGGTGGTCTCACTGATTCTAACCTCCTGAGTCCTATAAGTGAGCCAGCTAGGTATCCAGTGTGTTATAAATGCATTTATACCTAGTACTATAAGTTTGCTGACAGTGTCTGAGTGGGGTATTGTGTCATATGCTTTAGCCAGATCTATGTAGGCAGTATGCACCTTTTCCCCTCATCCATTGCATTAATGACCTTTTCAAAGAAGTCCACCAGATTCAGTAAGCATGACCTTCCTTTGACAAAACCAAACTGGGATGGATCTAGTGTCTGGAAGTGTACTATGTCCTTGTTGGTTTGTTTGTGTCTTTCGGCTTTTCCCGGTTAGGGGTCGCCACAGCGGAACTCCGGTCCGCTAATGATTGGCAGTTGATTTTTACGTACCAGCTTGCTAGGCCTGACGCACAACCTTCAACGAAGGTACGCCTATTCACGCATGTCTCCACGCAGAAGACGCTCTAGCTGAGAATCGAACCAGACAGCGTCTTACTGTGAGGTGACAACGCTACCGCAGCACCACCACCGCAGCCAGCTGTACTATGTCCTTGTTGGCAATTTCCATTATAATTCTTTCCATAGCTTTGCAAATAAGAGTAGTCAGACTAATGGGTTTGGAGTGTCCATGATCTGTTGAAGGCTCTACCTTATGATGGGGGATTACTACTGCAGTCCTACATTCATGTGGCACAAAGCCTGTTTTAAGACTATAGTTGAAGCATGACTCTAGGAGTCCTGATAAGTAATATTTTAGACTATTCAGGAGGCATCATGAGATGTAATCTGGGCCCACTGAGTCCATGTTCATGGCTTTAGTACATGCTCCCTAGTTATAGCTAGATGTGTTATGTTTGATGGCATTTTTGATGGAAGGAGGGAAACGTTAGAACTGAATTTGTTCACTACTAGGTTTGCTATATCACCAGGCTCACTGACTACTAGGTTTGCTATATCACCAGGCTCACTGAATGTGACAGCATTAACCACCTGTCTGGTACATTGCTGTGTGCTGCCCTTGAGGTTTCTGACATAGCTGTAGAAGGCCTTATAGTTACTTTTCATCTAGGAGGCTATCTTAACCTCAAAGTTGGCTTTGCTTGACCTAACTAGCCCTCTTAGTTGCTTATTTTCTTTGATGAGAGAATTTCTATTTTTATGGGAATTGCCCTTCCTGATTTTTGCCATAATTTTTTTTCTTGTGTATCTCATGTTTAATTTGGGATGCCACCAGGATGGTTTGTTTCTAGGGCTAGTCCTGGGCTTATTTCTAGTAAGTATACCTGCCTCTGTGCAACAATTGACAATATTTACAAAATCCAGGAATCTCTGTGCCTGTAGATTTAAGGCTACATAGGATTCCCAGTCTATAGAGGGGTAATTAAAGTGTCCCATGTGTAGGGTGCTAGACTGGATGGTGAGTGTCTAGAGTAGGTTCAAGTGTACATTGTGAGTTTCCTGGGACATTGAGGGTGACCTATAGCTGACTAGGATATGGTACAGGATGTTGTCTGTAGTGATCTGCATATGGAGGACCTGCAGCATGTCATCCTGCTTTGCTACCCTACAGGTATGCTTGTTAATCCTGCTTTACTACCCTACAGGTATGCTTGTTAATCCTGCTTTACTACCCTACAGGTATGCTTGTTACTGATGTATATTGAGACTCTCCCTCCTTTAACCCTTTTCTATACAGCTACTGGTCTAAACGCGTGGAAGTCACTGAAACCATGCACTGCTGGGGTACTCTCTGCTGATTTAAACCATATCTCGATAACAGCACAGATGTCTATATTCTGGAGTGTGAGGAGGGCTTGGAGGGAGTGTAATTTTTTTGTTTAGGCTTCTGGCAGTGCATTGAGCAGTAACACCTTGAGGCTTAGTTGAGTTGATTTTGCTATGTCAGCAGGTTTATCAGTTTGGAATTGCCTAAAAAAGGCCATATGGGGGTGCATAACGTTTTAGCCGGTATTCGAAAGCCTAGAGTGGAGATATGCAGACCATCCTTGGCAAAGCAACGCGGTCTGTTAACCATGTTCTCCCAAGCTAACAAATATTGGATCCCCTTACAGTACATTGAGAGACAGCCACTTGTTGAAATCAATCATTTTTTGCACATATTACGGCATCTTCCTCAGTGATGGTAATCTGCTGCTCAATGCTAGGCTCATACCAACCTGCGACACATAGCTGAAAGCTGCATAATGTCTTTCAGGGAGGTACATCTCAGGTCATTTACACCTGTGTGGACTATGACGGAATGGTACTGGTACTGGTGGAGTAATGACGCGAGTGTGTGTGTGATTTGGCAAATGATGGCTCCTGATAAGCAGCTAACAGTTATCTTCCCCTTGTTCAGCTCGGTGAGAGGGGCATCAGTATATCTTACAATGGAGTCCCCTATGACAAGAGTGCTGTGAAGTGTATTTGCTTGCCTTAGGGGGCTTCGTGTTTGGGGTTCCACAGAGAGTGACAGTGTGTGCGGTGTTAGGTGTTGTTTTTTCTGAGTGTGTTTAGGCTTGCTGAAGGATAGCTTTGACAATGGGTAATCTAGGAAATCTTTTTAGAAGGATTGTTTTTAAGTACCTCAGTATACGTTAGTCTATGTGTGTTGTATACTATGTGAAATGGGTGGTGTGTGCATGGTTTCAACAACCTGATGCACAATTGTATGCGATAGGTTAGCCTCCAGTGTCATTGTGTAAGTACACCACTTCCATACTGCGCCTGCTTCTTTAAGGATTAAGTGGTTGTCAGTAAAACATAAGACAATTGCTATATTGTCTCAATATGTCAATATCTACCAAACTGGCTACAGAGAAGTTAGGAAACTACATATTTGTGAGCTACAAGGGGGTGTACTGGGGTTAGAAGGCTATTAAGTGTCCTTTATAGTAGCTGATTATGCTAAGCCTTATTAAATTCTACTAATGTTAATGTTTACACAGTACTGAATTCAACTAAATCTGTAGGTGTTGCCACTTGACTCTCAGCTAGCTGCTCTAAGCTTGTTGGCACACAAGGTATTTGCTCTATATTACTGCTTTACAGGGTACAGTTTTATGAACCATTGTTCTAGGTGTTTGCCACTGTACAGGGCACTGCTAACCCACGCAAACACACACGATTTATAGCAATACAGAAAAAACAGAAAACTAAGTAATGAACCCTCTTGCCAATAAAATGACTACACTATGAGTGCATTTCTGCATTTTCCAACTCAGATAGACCAGGCAAACACCTTCTGTCTAAAGATGAATACGTCTTAATATAAAACACAGTAGAAGAGATCCACAAATGCAACGCTACCACAAACCACTTAAACAACTAGCTGAAAATCCATTGCTGAAGGCAGTAACAGTGCAAGGAAGAGCAATTTTATTTACAAAAAAAAATCAGTGAAATGTACACATACGAGCAGGAAACAGTAGTGATCATTCAAAATAACTTGTGTGATTTAGCAATCAAAGGAACTTAACTTTGCCTGGATGGTACTGGATACAAGTAAAACACTTCTTGAATGCAGGCCGGGACTCCAAGCTTTGCTGAGCTCCTGGAAACTGAGCAGGAAACAAAATGTAGTAAAAGGAGATTTACTCAAGAGCAATACTGGTTTGCTGGGTGGGCACTCAGTATCGTGGATATATGGAAAAGAATGGGTGGGAAGAGTGCATAAATAGCTTATACAACCGTCTATTGCAATGAAAGAGGAGAGCAGGACTTTAGAAATTAGATTATCGTAGGGGGTAGAGGCCACAGACACAGCCTTGTTATAACAACACCAGCAACATGGGTGGGAGGGTTGGAGGAACCAACCGGACTAGCTAGAGAGGCATACAATAAAATAAAGGTATTACTGAAGCTCTTTCAGAAACTTTAGCTTCAGATGTTACTGGGGGATGGGGCAGACACAGAATGCAACTTTAAGCAGGTAAAAGGCAAGCAAAATATAGAAGCACTGAAGCACAAACTACAGCAAAGACAATTCTTTCAGTAAATCCCAGTGTCACCAGATGGATAGCTAATTAGCTCATGGTCAGGACACATGGTTAAAATGGGTGAATCCAGATCCAGCTAGAGGCCAGTTACTAGTGGTGTGCCACAGGGCTCAGTACTGGAATGACTTGTGTTCTGAATATGCTTCCCTGAAGTCAAGGCAAATGCAGAAGGCCTTTGGATGACAAAGTTTGCCAACAACTGAAAGGTGGGGGCACTCACTGAATCCCCCAGCAATGTAGATATCCCTCAAGAGGGTCTAGATCAGGCAAATGATTGGTGCCAGAACCATGGCCTAAAATAAATGCAAAAAAAATGCATTATCATACCTTTTGGGAAGTCAAATACCCCTGCAAATTACAACACCAAACGCACACCCCTTAGATTAAACTCAGAGGTGAGAGATCAGTGATGTTTTATGTGGCACAACTTATAAGTAAATGTATGGCATCCAGATCCAAGGAAATTATAGTCCCACTGTACTCAGCCCTCATTAGACCAATAATACAGTACATTGTGCCATTGACTAGGCACTTAAAACAGCTACAGTGGCAACAGTTTCCTCACAAAGAAAATATAAGGTGTAAACAACATGAATTATGCAGACAGACTAAAAGGCCTATCCCTTTACTCTGTCTCCTACCAACTATTAAGGGGTGACCTATGCCTGATCTACAAGGCACTCACAAATCCAGCCCTGATGGAGCTGCTACACATCCACAAGTCAAGCAGCATGAGGGTCGCCTGATCTAGGGATCTGAACTTTGCGACTCAAACAAAACTTGCTGGAGAGATAGATATGTGTCTCAGAGATTGCTCTTTCTTTGGAACAGGCTTCCTATTCACATTAAGCAGAGTTCTTCCCTTGCCCTTTTCAAACACATTTTGGATCCATGGATAGGGAATCACAAATTTGCACCTAGGGTAGTGCCTATGTCCCTTATGGACAGGGGCAATCTGTAAACTACTCAATGCACAGACACAAATCCCTGCCATCCTCTTTCTCCAGGGGACCATATATTGGGTAAAATTGGATTATATTGGTTAGACTTGTAAGGGCCCTTAACCTGTTAGCCTAGTAATCTCCTATGAACCTACAAACCTATTGACCTTCTGCTACAGTTTAAGGCACCAGACTATGCAAACATTTACCAGCAACACTGTGTATGGAAAAATGCAAGAATACATTACTAAGGTTCAAAATTTTACAGGAGTACACAGCTCTGCCACCACTGTGAATTAAACTACAAGATTATGGGCCAGCAGGGTTTAAAACACAAACAGATAGCTTTTGCAAGTAGTTCTACTTGTGTTAATAGAAGTGCACAACAATACAGAAGCACACTCTTCCCACAACTGTTAATAAACAAGACTAAGGTCCCAGAACAAACTTAAAAATACAAATAGATGAACCGAGCAGAAAAGTACAAAGTATTATTATTATTACCACACAGGTCTCTAAGTGCAACTCAAATATTTAAGTAGAATTGAAATAATTAAACTAATTACTTTCTCACTTTCTCTCTCTCCCCCTCTCTCCTTTATTTACGTATTTATTTTTTAAAACTAGTTATTCACAGTTCCAAACCTCAACAAGTCTTGGATAAAAGGCATTGGGTGAGAGTAGCTCTGTGTTGGAAGTAGGAGGCTAGCTAGAGAGCAATCCAATCAAATAAAGGCAATACTGGAGCTCTTTCAGAAACTTTAGCTTAGTATGTTAGTGGCGGAAGGGACAGACATGGAATGCAACTTTAAGCAGGTAAAAGATAAACAGAATATAAAATAAAAGCACTGAAGTACAAATTGGAGCAGAGACAATTCCCTTACTATTGACCTTCTACGACAGTTTAAGGCATCAGACTATGCATAAATTTACCAGGAACATTGTTAATAGAATAATGCAATAATAATTGACTAAGGCTCAAAATCAATGCCATCAACACCTTGCTAATACCCACATTCATGCTGTGCCTGTATCCCCTTTCTCAAGGAGGGCTTGACCATTTAGTCCTAGGATAAATGTGAGGTTACCCATCCAGTCATCCAGGTTTTGTTTGAAGGATGCTAATGTATAACATTGCTTAACCTGCAGGGGCAGCTATTCCATAGATGGGGTGGAGCTACATAATTAATCTCTCTCTCTCCATCACATTCTATTTTTCTGCTGGTGAAGACTTATGCCCCTGTTTCTGGTGTTTGGTAAGTGTCGCATGTTCGTCTCTAATACAAATAATGAGAAGGCGTAGGCTTTTGTTTAGATGCTTTAATACATAGAAACACATCAGGGCAGATAGCAGCATCTATAAATATGAACAAGCTAGTTAAAAGAGAGAGCTTATATACATACATGTTCACATCTCAACAGCTAACTACAAAATGGCAGTCTGACTTGCACATGCTCAGTATGTATACACTTGTGCAAGCCCTTGGATAGCTTCTTAAAGCTATATACACATATATTGAGCTACATCCTCCATCTTTTAAAGATTGCCCTTTATCATAGGCACTGGAAACTGTTGTGGACTGTGGGGGGTGGAGGGTGAGCGGGGCACATAGTGATCTAAAAAGGGCAATTTTTAAAAAAAAATATTTACTACCACAACATAGGTTTATAAGTTCATAGGTGTTTACTAGGCTAATGACCACAAGGGCCTTTTTAAGCCTAACCATGCATCCCAAATCTCTGACAAGTTCTGATACCCTTGATAAGTGTAATCATGGGCCTGGGAGCTGAACCATTTACAGGTTGCCTGTGCCCATTAGAGACATAGGTGCCAAACCTGGGATGAATTTCCCATTTCCAATCTAATTGTCCAAGTTGCACTTAAATTGGATTAGGGAGAAACCCTGCTTCACATGGATGAGGAGCTTGTTACATAGAGGGGGTAGTCTCTGGGATACATACCTATCTCTCCAGCAGGTCCTGTTTATATCACAGACAAGGTTTAAGACTTTAGAACGGGTAATTCTGGTACTGTTTGTTTTATGGATATGCAAAAGGTCCATCAGAGTGGGGTCTGACAATGTCCTATATGCCAGGCATAGATCTCCCCTCAAAAGCCTGTAGGAGACAGAATACAGGGATAGGGACTTGAGGCGGTCTGCATAGGACATATTACTTACGTCCTGTAGTCTTTTAGTGAGGAACCTCTGTGGACATTCCAGTTGTTGGATATGCCTGGTTCGGTACAGACCAAAGGGTCATTGTACTCAATGATAGGTCTGATGAATGCCGAATGTACTGAAACAATGAGTTCCTTGGACTTAGATGCCATACCTTTTTTTATAAGTTGCACAACATAGAATGATTTCCTCACCACGGTAGACACATGATGATCAAAGGCTAGATTACTAACTATTTGTGTCCCTACTATCTATTTGTGTCCCTAAGTCCCTGACAACTAGGTCAACTGTAAGGGGTGTGTTGACAATATGATAATTACCAAGGATGGATGACTTCTCTAAGGATACTATTATGCATTTATTGGCATTTAGTTTTAGACCACGACTCTGACACCAGTTGTTTGTCTGTGTCAGCCCCTCCTGGAGAACATTTGTGTCAGTGTGAGATTCAATGACAGTTTCTAATTTGCAATCATCTGCAAATTTAGTCAGTCAGACACCACTGACATTGGCCTTGACTTCTGAGAAGTAAATGCCAAAAAGGAGTGGTCCAAGTACAGATCCCTGAGGGACTCCACTTGTGACTGGCTTCCTGGGTCCTGTCTGTGAGCCAGTTAGCTATCCAACTGATGACATATGGGTTTGTGCCTAACTTCTTGAGTTTGTCAACAATGCCCGAGTGGGGTTCACTTAGAGGACATTTTAAGCTTAGCCAGTTTCCCTTTTGGTGCTTGAATTAACATTTCCTGATTGGTCTTACCTATCCCATGACTGATAATTGTACATTAGCCCTAGCGAGAATAACTGTGATCATACCATAGATAATTTGGAGGAACCCATGTAAGGGATGCAGCATTTAGGAAATGCCTCTATCCATTAGTGGCATGAGGGGCAATCCTGAAGTTAATTTTCTATTACCCATCCTTAGATCCAAGTTGCATTTGAATATAGACAGGCATGAGCTTTGTTTTACTTGAATGGATAGTCTGTAAACCCCTGCCGCTCTAGCAGCAGCCCCCTCCCCAGCCACTCTAGTGTTCCATTACTTGGATATTTCTCCTCATTTACCATAAACACTGTTCAAACCTGTCAGCATGCATACTGTTTTCTTATTTACTTCTACAGTGATTACAGAAATTGAAATAAAATAGCACAAACACTGAGCCATTTGCTAAACAAACAATACAGCCTCACAATGAAAACAGACTTAGCATGAGCAGTAAACTTCTCTGCCCTTGAAACTCACATTCATTGAAAGGGCATGAAAACCCACATTCATTTTGCATCTGGCCAGTGGAGGACTAAGCTTACCTTTGGGCTGTTTTCAAACCATAGGCTCCTTACACATTTTTAGGGCCATGCATACATGTATGCATTCTTTGACTCACCTTCCTGATTGTATTAAATTATATTCCTTGTATAACACAGCACCACTTGTTAGAATGTGTTTTAAATTTGAGGAGTTTCATTATGGGTGTCATTTGCAACCAATATATATAGGAAGTCTGACAATATTCAGTATATTATAACAAAACATTTCTGTAACATCTGAATTCATCTGTAAAATCTAAATGGATTTGAAACTGAATATCTAGAAATCAAACTGATGAATTTTTACAAAATGCTACAAATTTGCTGTCTTATGAATAAAGAAAATCAGGTAAGATAATGAAATCCGTCTTCCCTTGGAAAGGAAACATAGACGCACCTCTGCATAATTTCTGCAGTTTGAGCAAGCAAAGGAATATAAAATGATGTAGTGAGTGCTATAGTGGACATTTATTAACAAAGAAAAAAAAATACAACTTTAGGTACTTACTATAGGGACATACAAAGAAGAAAGAGACAAAGGTATCTTTGAAGGAAAATACAGAATAAAGTTAATTACTTAAAAAAATAAATTTAGCTCATTGCAAAAACAAATCCCTAATGTAAAGAACTGACATAAAAAAATTAGACACGAAAAAAAGAACTTTAGGACAAGATGAAGAAAGCAAACTTCTACATACACATAGTTTGCAAAGTGCTTAGAAGTTTCTTTGTTCAATGCCTATACAGCCTAATCAGTAATCAAGGTCAGACATTATGAAATCTCTTTCCTTCAAATAAAAAGTGCCTTTGTCAACAGTAGCATGTAGGAGCAAACACTTTTTTTGAAAAAAATTCAAGAATGAGAAGAGGCATTATATTTTCAAACATTGTGGCATATGGACAAGGATTCTGGTCAGTCATCACGACATAAATATCAATACTGAAAAGTTTGTCTCACCTCCAAAGTGCAAAATACTTTTGAAGAAACAATTACAAAACTGTGAAAATCTTCAAATATCTCTACAGAAACCGTCAAGTGAATACCTGCTTCATTCAGGCATCCCAGAAATAGTAATAAAATAAATAAATAAGTAAACAAAAAAGTTTAACACTATGTCCAGCACTAGGAAGTATAGCTTGCATACATACAAAACATCTTACTTCAGTTTATCAGCTCACAGGAGAACTAAGGCATAAAATATTTCCATACAAAACCCAGAGACAGAGCAAGGCAGCATTCAGTTAAACTATTCCATTTCTAAGACAGCATTTTGTTTCTTTAGTAAGTATGCCTCCAGTCTGGTTCAAAATAAAATTAAATGCTACACAACTCATTAGATCTACACACAATTTTGAGTTGTAAATCTGACAGTGCAAATACTTTTGAGCTCCTGTCTAGCAAAAGAAAAGGAGATTCAAGTGTCAGAAAGACATTTTTGAAGTGCAAAGATTTCTAACGCTGCTGCTAAGTTTGAGTTCCTCATCAAACAATTGCCAGTTTCCTAAATAAAGTAGCTGAATTTTCAAAAATGGTCAGTATAAACTTTATTTGAAGACATTGAATACTGCCTAATTATCATACACTGAATACTAAAGAACTCAGTCTACCTTCAGCGTATCTTCTGGAATCACGTCTGTAACAGGTACACTGAAGTCTTCAGGACAATCCCCCCCAGCAGCAGCATACAAGACAATGATCCCTGCAGCACCATACAAAACAACGATCCCTGCAACAACATAAAAGGCAACAATCCCTAAAACAGCAGCATATATCCTTACCTGAAAGCTATGTCTAACCAGAAGCATAATTCCTGAAGCAGCAGCATATATCCAAAACATCTTGCCTTTGCCTGCCTGAAACATTCTTCGGGTAAGCAGGCAACGGAATTTCGCACCTAAGTTGTGTTTGGCATAAATACACATGCATGTCTTCCAGTCCTTTTTTTCTCTGCCCACGGGGACTAGCCAAAAGCAGGGACTACACAAAAAGTGCAGGGGACTAGACAAGACAAAAAGTGCCGACGGGGACTAAACAAAAAGTGCAGGGAACTAAACCAGACAAAAAGTGCCCATGGGACTACACAAGACAAAAAGTGGGGGGTGCCCCCCTCGCCCAATGCTTCCGGCGCCCTTGCCCTTTATGCAAAACAATGTTAGAGCTAGACGTGCATTGGAAACAAAACACAAATCATGTCCAATTTGCTTCATATCTGCTACAGGGTTTAGAGATTTGACCATGTCTCGTAACATAACAGTTGGAACTAAATTTAGCAACATGGACAGTCTGCGGTGCGCAACTCACATCAGGAACATCTGGATTCATCACAGGAATGGGAATGTCCTCTGGAACTTCCTCTTGAATTGGAACACTGGCAACTTACTCTGAGACAGAGTCTTTCTCACAGGCTACCTGCTGTGGTTTAGGCTCGGACACCAGTCTCAAATGTTTCTGATTCTGCCTGAAGATTGCTCCTTCTGATTCTATAATGTATGATCTCAGCTTGGGACCAATATTCTTCATGACACCAATCTGATCATAACCTTTGGATGTTTTCATCCTTAGCACTTCTCCCTCTTGTAATGGATTGAGAGGTTTATTGGTCTTATTGTAGTAGGACTTCTGGGATAGGTGTTTCGTCAACAGATTGGCTTTCACGGATCTGTTGTTATTGACACATGGAACCAGCAATAGACTACTGATTGTTAATGTTTTTCTGGTTTGTCTCAAGAGAAGTCTCTGAGCAGGTGAACCAAGATGTTTGTTACAAGAAACATTTCTGAGATTTAAGAGATTCAGGAAAACATCACTATTTTCTCACTTCTCAAGTAACTGCTTTGCACTTTGAAATGCGTGTTCTGCCAAACCATTTGACTGTGGGTACTCTGGACTTCTTGTGACATGAGTAAAGCTCCATTTTTCAGCAAATCTTTTGAACTGTTGTCTTGTAAACTGTGTGCCATTGTCAGAAATAACTTTGTGTGGATTACCATGTACAGCAAAATTACTCTAGGTTTGGAAGTAAGTCAATCTCAAACCAATTAGAGTAAGAGTCTACTAACACTAAATATTGTTGACCACTGCACTTGGAGACGTCTGTGGCTACTGTGGATCAAGCTACTTCTGGAATCTGGTTAAGCTGAAGTGGTTCCTTCTGTTGATGTGGCTTTGTACTATTATACGCAGGACAAGATAAAACTGCTCTCTCAATGTCTTACAACATAGAAGGCCAAAATACAAGTCCTCTCATCCTTCTTTTGGTAGATTCAGTTCCTGGGTGACCACGATGCAAAATAGTAATGTACTCTGGGTGCAAGGACTTTGGAACAATTACTTTTGGACCTTTCATAATGATACCTTTGTTATCCAAAATTTCATCTCTGTATGGAAAATAAGGTTGCACTTCTTGAGGTAAACTAGATTACTTTGACGGCCATCCTTGATTGATAAAGTGGTTGAGCCTTTGTAAAACTGGATGTGTAGTTGTGTGATCTCTCAGCTCATCAAGGCATGTGGAAGAAAAATGATGCATGTCCATTATTTCAAAATCATCAATCGAATGAGAACCTGGATTTTCATTCTGTTCTGTGGTATTGTATCTGATCTAATCTGGATAATGTATCAGCAAGGTAAAGAAGTTTGCCTTTCTTGTAGACAAGATTGAAATTGTACTTTTCCAATCCCAGCATCATACGTTGCCATCCGGCTGGATCTGAATGCATTGGCTTTCTCAAGATTGTGACTAATGGTTGGTGATCTGTTTTAATCTGGATAGGTCTACCATAAACATAATCATGGAACTCTGAACATGCAAACACAATTCCCAAAAGCTCTTTCTCGAATTGGGCATACTGCATCTCAGTTTGGGTAAGAGTTCTCGATGCATAGGCAACAAGTTGATCCTCTTCTAGAATGACTGCACCAAGACCAAATTTTGAAGCATCACAGGAAAGTGTAACTGGTTTGTGAACATCATAGTATCTGAGTGTTGGAGGGCTAACAATTCTCTGTTTCAGGACATCAAATGCTCTTTGGTGTTGCTCTAACCAAAACCATGAAACATCTTTATGTGTCAGCTCTTTAAGTGGTGCTGAAAGTTGTCTCAAGTCTGGAATGAACTTGCCTAGGTAGTTGACCATGCCAAGAAAACATTGCAGGGATTGAACATTGTCTGGCGCTGGCATCTCTAGAATGGCTGTTTGCTTTAAAGGGTCTGGTTGTAGGCCTGTATGTGTTAATAAGTGACCAACATAAGAAACTTCATGTAGCCTGAATTTGCATTTGTGTGGATTGAGCTTAAGATTCACTTGATGTTCCCTATCTGGAACTTTTCTGAGGTTTCTGTCATTTTCTGCTTCATCATGACCTCCTACTGGTATGTTGTCTACTATGATAGCACAAGGATACCAAGAAAAATGTGCACGCTGAAATACTTCACTTGCAGAATTTATCCCAAATTGCATTCTCAAAAATCTGTACCTGCGAAATGGAGTACTAAAAGTAGCGAGCAGTGAGGATCTTTTGTCAAGCTGAATTTGCCAAAATGAACTCTTTGCATCTAAGACAGAAAAAATAGTGGCATTTAACATCAAGGCTGGGACTTCTTCAACTGGCACATTTGATGATGAGGTCTTTTTAAGTGCTTTGTTCAAATCTCATGGATCAATACATATTCTGATGTCATCTGAGCTTTTCTTATGAGCTACTACCATGGAAGATACCCAGTTAGTTGGAGTTTCAACTGGACAAATGACACCTTGTTGTACCATTTTATCTAACTCAGCCTTGACTCTGTCCTGCATGGCTATTGGAACTTTACTTGGTGGCCTGATAACTGGACTAACCTCTGAGTCTAACTTTATGGAGTACACAACTGGAAGTTTGCCTAGTTTGTCTTGGAAAAGACCTGCATAGGTAGAAAAAATGTGTTGGGCAAAATAAGAGTAGTGGTCTGTCAAGCTAACTTGGTGAACTTCCTTATTAAATGAAAGCAGTCTTATTTTCAAACTGTCTCTGAGTCCTAATAATGACTGCACATGCCTCTTGACCACATAAAATAATAAGTCATAGCTCCATCCAGCACAGTAACATGAAAGCACAACTGAGACTTTGGTTTGAATTTCTTCACCTCCATAAGTAACAAGTTTCGCATACCTTGCCAAATCAAACCTTTCACTTTTACACATTCTAGCAAATGTTTCTGCAGACATAACATTGCACTTGGAACTTGTATCAACTTTGAGCTCTATGGGTTTGCCATTTATCCAAACAGTACAAAATACTTCATTCTTGGCCCTTAAATCAACTGCAATGACCATTTCATGAAGCACTGATACACCATAAAGAGTAGAATTGCCATTGTCTAACTGATCAATTTGTTTCTTAAAATGTTGCCTTTTAATAAAAGAATGTGGGCCTTTTGATTTACAAAATCTTTTGAAATGAGTCCATTTATTGCATTTGTGGCATTGTTGACCAAAAGCTAAACACTTTTCCGTTTTAGATTCATGATTACCATCACATTTATGATAGTTAGCAATGAAACTAGGTCGGGGCCCATCTTTTGAGTTTGCTGACTCATTCTTATGCCTCACTGAGATTGTGCAAACTCTGGAATGTGCTAGAAAGGACTGTTTCTTTTAACCACATGCTACATACTGTCAACATGAGTTTTATCACTGTGCCTTCTAGAGCTGCTCTCATTTAAAAGCATATGTGTGTGCTTTTCTGTGAGCTCGTCCATCTGACAAATCTTAATGGCCTTATTCAAAGTTAAATCCCTGTCACAAAGTAAAATCTTTCTCACAGCATCATCTTTTATGCCACACACAAATCTGTATTTTATCAACTCATCCCTTAAGTCACCAAATCTGCACGTTTTAGCTTTATTTCCCAGGTCAGTTATATATACTGCAAAAGTTTCACCAGGATTTTGCTCCCTTGTATAAAAAAATAAGTGCCTTTTCATTTTAACATTTGTCTGGGGTTGCACATTTCTTTAAATTTACATTTTAAGCACTCAGGGTCCTCACTTGACTCAGCCAGTACAACAATATGAGGGTTCCCCCTCTCCAGTATAGATAGCAGGTGCATACACAAATGAACGCTCCCTTTCAATGGCTTCTGTCCCAGCTAAATTAAGTATGGCCATCTTTATCAGAAAATGCAGCCTGTATGAAAATGTCATACTCTTGCTCAAACACTCTCCAGTTCTCAGCAATATTACTGTCAAACACAAGTGCACTGGGTTTTTGAAATCACTCTGACATGCCCACAAAGTATACACAAACACACTGAAAATATGGTCCTTGTAATTATCTCCAAACAAACTATTCTGTGAGCTTGTAACAACACTCAAATGCACAATAAACTCTGAAATACTTTACTTTGTAAAATATGTTCTCTAATGGCTGTACTCTGTGAAATATGCCTTGTAATGGCTGTACTTTGTGAAATATCTTTACTGTAACACTACACAAACATGCAGACACTTCATACACTTCTGATAACTTGGATATCTTTGCTTAATACGGAAAATACATTTGCTTTATAAAAATGCGATTGTTCCCTTATTTTATTCCTTTTGTGCAATTCAGAGTTTATTTCAAATATTTTCCGTAACAATTTGAATATTTTTATCAATATCATACATATTGGTTTATGCAAATATCAGTTAGAGTATTCTGTATTCCTGATTTTATATTATATGAAAAGAAATAGTACTGAGCAAGTTTTAATACCTGAAATTTGTTTTTGACCTGTTTTGCGAAGTTTAGAACTTTTTAGGATGAGCCACTGCTGTATATTTCACCAAATGTAGCCAAGTGCCTCTACTCATTATAGCCATGTTGTCTCAAGCTACTTACCCCTTTGGCTATGCCAGTTCTAACGTCAGGCCTTTTTAGATATGCCAGTTCTGACTTCATGTTCTTTAGCCATCCCGGTTCTGACACCATGTCACTCGTTTATCTCTAATACAAATAATGAGTAGGCTTAGAGTTTCATTTAAATGCTTTAATACATAGAAACACATCAGGTTATATAGCAGCATATATAAATATGAACAAACTAGTTAACAGAGTATATATATATATATATATATATATATATATATATATATATATATATACACACACACACACACACACACACACACACACACACACACACACACACACACACACACATGTTCACATCTCAGCAGCTAACTACAAAATGGCAGCCTGACTTGCTCAGTATTTATACACTTGTGCAAGCCCTTGGATAGCTTCTTAAAGGTATATACACATATATTGATCTACAGTAAGTACCAAACAAACCAAAAATTGCAAAACTCAAAAACCATTAAAAGGCAAACTGGAACACAATCAAAGCAGGCTTTAAAATGTAGAACGGTATTTATTTAATCCAAGTAAAAGTGAGCGCTTTCGGCAAAAATAATATTTTGCCTTCATCAGACAAACAGCAAGATGTCTAAATAATGCAACTTTTATACTAAAAAGCAGTTTGTAAAATCCAATCAGAAAAGAATGCATTGTTTAATTACTAGTTTCCAAGGGAACCTTAAAAGGGTCTACAAATGTTAAAAAATGAAACCAATTAATTCATAGAATTTACGATCCTGAAAATGGGGAAACACACACAGCAAAAAAGTTTTTTAAAAACAATAATAAATTAAATATACATTTGTTAAATATATGTATATAGTTACTAAATGTGTGAACCCATTTATTCAAGTTAGATCATGTTTAAATCAACACCGACAAACCAAATAGAAAATGTGAAGCAAGAAATTATTTTATCAGTGATCATACTATTTGTTAAAAACAATTTAAAAAACATTTTAATGTGCAACCGAGCAAGTCTTTCTAGATGCTTATGTGTTGATAATATATGTAACTCTATTATAGAACACACTCGTTTTTACTACGATGTCCTAGTTATAACCAATAGCATAGAAAACTGCCTGTATGTTGAGTCTAAAAGAATCAGCCTCTTTGTTACTCAACGAAATTAATGAACACTAGCAAGATATAAATTCATTAACCTGTTTATACGTAAACAGTGAAATGAAGTGAAGGAAAAAACTTTTTGCTCCTACAAAGACTTCATTTGTAAACATAAAAACAGAAGGTAACTTAGAAAACAAGAGAACATATTGTTTCTTAGCATTTGGTTTTCTAAAACCAAAAAATGTATTTAGGTGTGACCCCGGTCTGAGTATCGTGTATTACAGACCTACCTATTGTAGGAAAGCCACTTTAAAACACATTTAATAGAAAGGGCTTCATTAATGCCTGGCATAAGATGCGCTCTAGTGCGCACCTGCCATAACAATTAGTCGATTTCTAATCGAATTTGCCAAGGACCACCCCTTATGTCAGGATCTCTTTGTTGCAAAACCATAAAACTGAAATTATGCCCATTGTTCTCCATAATGTGCCTAGCCAAGGCATTGGTAACATCTTTCTTGGCAATAGCATACTGATGTTCGTATATTCTAGTTTTTAGTTTACGCTCGGTTTTACCGATGTAAAATGCCTTACAGAAATTGCACAAAGCTGCATAAATGACAGTTTTTGTTTCACAATTATAATGGTTGTTCACTTTGTATTCTTTGTCATTGATACTAAAAAGTTTGCCGACTTTGATATGCTTACATTGGGCACATGAGCCACACTTAAACATACCATGTGTTTGGTTTGAGTGAAGTTTTTTCTTTGACCTCTCTAAAATAGTTTTTAAATTATCACCCCTCCTATAAGTGATTTTGGGCCTATCACCTAAAAGATTGAAGAGGTTCCTGTCATTTCTTATAATATCCCAGTTTTTGTTAATGATTTCTTTAATTTTATAATGATCTAAAGAATACGTATGCAAAAAACTAGTACAATACTTATTATTGTCAGACATATTCCCCACTACAATTCCACCTGTAACTAAGCTGTCTTCGTGAATGATAGCGATGTTATTGCTATCCTGACCAGGTAGTAAAGGAAGGAAATAACCTTCATCTCGTTTACTGTAAGGTGCTATTATAATAAAAAACAGCAATGTGAGCAACTGACCTATGGGCAACAGTAAGTTGTTTTATCAAACAGTAGCAAAGGAAAAGGCAGTGCATTCTGAGTGGGAGCAACAGGGAGTTCCTACAAACAAATCACAGCAAAAAGCATGCAACTCAGTACAGCTTAAAGTCATGTTATCCCACCAGACATTTATTTTTATTTTTATTTGCATAGTCTATTAAAGTATGTATTCTTATATTATCCTGTACTTGTCCATTTAAAATAAACCCAGTTTGATGACTGTTAATTAGTTTAGGTATAAATAGATTAATTCTGTTATCTAAAATGGACATGAACATCTTATAGTCCACATTTAAAAGTGAAATGGGTTTGTATGATGAGCATTTTGTATGATCTTTATCTGATTTAAAATAGGTAATATAAGGGGAGATATCCATGATTGGGGGACTTCAGCAGTTGTTTTTGTTTCTAAGACCACCTAAGGCCGGCACCTTATTATTTTTTAAGTTTTTTATTTGACCTTTTATTTCTGTTTAAGCAAATGGTCTATCATTTTTTTATTTGTTCACTTCTTATTTTATTATTTATACTTTCCATTAGAAAAGAATTGACTATATCATCATCTAATTTTGTAAACAGTTGTTGACCATCCATTTAGCTGACCAAATTGTGTCGACTAAAGAGATGCTGACCAAAGCACCATTCATCAAAAGTAGCAGAACACACACACACGCGCACACACACACACACACACACACACACACACACACACACACACACACACACACACATATGCACGCACGCACACACGCACACACACGCACGCACATGCACACGCAAACACACACACATATATAACCGACAGGTGATGGTAAGCACCCATGAATGCAGAAGCAGATAAATGCAGGTATGCACTAAATGTTTTTCACAATATCATCTTCTTAACTATATATTTTCCAAAATCCGTACATGTAGACATTTGAATACTGAGCAGCATTATGTTCTGCATTTTGAAAAAAAAAATAACATATAATAAAAATTGATGTACAATATTACATTGTATTTTTAGGTATGAAAATCAAACATGCAGCTCCATGTTAAAACTGAGTGAACCTTTTTCCATTTTCAGCACTGAGTTTTTTGGCTGGCATAAGAAACACACACACACACACACACACACACACACACACACACACACACACACACACACACACACACACACACACACATACACACACACACACACACACACATGCATACAGACACATATACAGATATATTCATATATAAATATAGATATAGACAGACAGCTATATATATTTTTCTATCGATCGATCTAGCTGTCTATCTATCTATCTTTGAGTCTATGTCAAGTGCACTTAGATATTGAAAAAAAAAGATTGAATCTAAAAGATTAACAAAAAAAAAAGCCCCACCACTCCTGCTACTTATATATACGAAAGTCGAGTTCGTACTACAGTAGGGAAAGGGCTATGTTCTAGTCCACAACTTTCATGTAACCAAATACTGACAAAATTTGAAAAGTCAGTTTTCAAACTATTTTGCCAGTATTTTAAGAGATCAAACTTCTGATAGAGTATGTGCTTGACAGGAGCCTATACAGAGTTATTTATACACACACACACACACACACACACACATGTATATATATATGTATATATACATATATATATATATATATATATATATATATATATATATATATATATATATATATATGGGTTCCTATTATAACACCAAACATGGTTTAGTGAAAGCAATAATGCTGAGAACAAATTCTTGCAAGTCAGAATACTGAAATAACTAAACAACTGAAAAATGCTGAGCGTTTTGGCATCCGAACGCGTGTGTGTGTGTGTGTGTGTGTGTGTGTGTGTGTGTGTGTGTGTGCGACAATATGGTTGGTAGTACTACATTTAGGGTTACAGTTAGAATTATTATAGAGTTAGGGTTAATGTTAATATAAGGTGTGTGTGCGTGTGTGTGTGTGTGTGTGTGTGTGTGTGTGTGTGTGTGTGTCTTATATAGTGTTAAGGTTACAGATAGGGTTATGATTAGTATTATGATAAGGGTTGGAGTTAGGGTTAGAGTTACTCGAGTTAGAGCTAGAGTCATACCTGTCAACTGTCCAGATTTTCGCAGAATGTCCAGATTTTTGCCTCATATTTTTGGTCCATTCCTCATAAAATTTGTGGTTTTCTGGCAAATCAGTGAGGATTGAAGTAATTTAATAATGACAATCATTTGAGTTTTAGACTTCATATCCTTCAGAAAATGCATGCTAACACAAATATTCTTATTCTGCCAACTTTCTAAGTTTATAAGAGCAATATTTAAAATTTGTCCCTATTTTAGGCCTTTGTGCCCCCGTTATTTTTGGCTCTGTCCATATTTCTTGCCCTAAGAGGTTGAGAGGTATGGCCAGAGTTAGGTTTAGAGTTAGCACACATGAGTAAGGTGGTAGGAGCTTTTCCTTTTGTGAGATTTGTCAAAGGAAGGGCAACACTGCAAAATTACTGTAGGTACTATTTTTGTAGTACCCATTTAATATAAGAAGAGCCTTTGCAAATCATTTAGTGGAGGGTATAAGAAAACTTTTTATGGCTTCTTTTTTTTTATTTTTTTATTTTGCTGTTGTTTTACTACCACTTTTCCGGTAAACTATCAGTTATCTGGCTTCCATTATGCCCAACTTGTTTGGCATTCACAGTCAAGCCATTTTGTCATATATATTCTAGCACACCCATTACTTTTGATAAGTGAAATCCCCAGTCCTCTCAATGGATGAATATGTTATCTAAGTATGTAGGAACAACAGCGTAGCTGGAATGGGGATTTAATACTTTATCAGCACAATAAAATTGGCTGGAGCTCTGTGTAGGCCAAATGGTAGCACCATATAATAAAATAAACATTTGGGGATTACAGAGGCAGGGTTTACAACAATTCTTTTCTTTCTTTTAACAGAGGGGTGAAACAGTTTCTGTCAATATCCCTTTGTCAAATTTACTGTTATCAGTCATTTGGCCTTTCCTATTTTGTTTATCGACAAATCAGTTCTGAGCATGGAATAGCTATCAGACTTTGGAATGTTATTCAGATTTCTAACTCTGATATTCTCATGAGGTTTAGGAACCAGTATTCTTGGATTTATTATTTATTTATTTATTTTACATTTGATTACTAGGAAAGTTCGACTGGACACATGTCCTTTTTCCGCAGTGGTCTAGTAAGAAAAGCTCCACGTAAAACATACAGTTTAACAATACTATATTAGAATTCACAACACAGTGTGATACAAGTACTAGATAACAGAGTTTAATCAATCAGTAACCTATATGTAAACTAAGTAACCAGTTATTATACAAGAACATTGGGTAGCAAAAACATAGCTAATACAACATGAGATCTTAAACATTTTCTATAAGGAATCATAAAATTAAAATTAAGTGCAGTTATGCATAGAATAGAGAAATGTGTGACATTTACAACATTATGCAGTTTCAGTGTAGATTGACATGGTTATTTTTAGGATTAACTGTTCTTGTTTGTCATCAGAGCTAATTGATCAATAGTAAACATAGTATTAGTATAAAAGAAGTACAGGTATTAGTATTGTCTATGAGAAACAGATTAGTCAGGAGCAGAGCAAGGGCACAGCCACTGGTTGGATAAGTGAGTTTTTAGTATTTTTTTAAATTGAGACAGAGCTGATGTAGAAGTAATGTCATATGGTAGTTCATTCCAGGTTTTGCTTATATAATTTAAGAAAAGGGTTTCTCCAGCTAGGTTTTTGGCTGTGTTGATTTTAATGAAGGGTTTGTTGGTGGAGCGTAGAGTTCTGGCAAAGAAATATGGTTGAAGTAATTTTTGCAGGGCAGCTGTTTTCTCACGTTGGTAGAAGATTTTATAGGCCATAGTTAGCTGGTTAAAGAGAAGGAGTTAGAGGGGGAGTTCTAGCCAGTTGAGTTGTTTGGTGTGAGGTGAGGGAGACATAATAATGTTATTGAATGAAACAATGTTAAATGTGGTAGTGGGTACAATTGATTTAATGGGTTGGAAAATCATGATTTTTATTTGGGGGGGGGGCTTTCGAAATAATTGGGAGTTTGTTATCCAGGTCTTTACTGCCAGGAAGGATTGTTGTGTTAGTGTTTGAAGTTCATGCATGGTAGTAGTAGCACATATCACTGTCAAATCATCTGCATATCAGATGAGTGAGGCTTGTGGGGTTGAGGTATGAAGGTTGTTTGTAAATAATGAGAGGGCGGTAAGTATTTTTTAGCACTTCTCTTATATACTATGACTGTGTATCAGTGGGTCTAAATTAGTTCACAGAAAACACTTTCGAGTGAACACGCATTCATCGATCGTCATTCAGTGAAAATAATTTCCGTGATTCACTGAATACTCCCAGGACAAAGAAATGCTTGCCCTGCAACACAACAGACCCACATCTAGCTAAATTGAACCCACCCAAGTGGAGGGCTGTGCCCCCACACACCCCTAACTATATATAACAACTCTGAGATAAGACTACAGCGGAGAAAAGGGCAAAGTTGTGTACTTGGCCAACTATGTCTTTGCCCTGGGAGTATTCAATGAATCGCGGAAATGATGTATTGGTCAGAGGTGACTCCATTGTGAGACACACAGATGTTCCCCTCACCAGGCTGAAAAAGGGGCGGGTTACAGTTCTGCCTGTCAGGTCCCAAGATATGTGAAGTCACTTGAGCACTCAAGTCACTAAACCACAAGTACTGGTATGACTCCTTCATAGTCCATGTGGGGTTGTATGAGTTGATATGTTCCTCACTGGACTATATGAAGAGAGACATGACTGAGCTTTCAGATTATGTGTCACAGGCAGGTAGACCTCTAGACCCATTAGAATAAGAATTAGTGAACATCTAAGTTCCATAAGAAATAGACGAATAACAAATGCTTTATACAAACACAGCAAAAATCACACAGGTGCCTCGTTCAGGTTTGTCATTATAGACAAAATTCAACTTCACAGGAACTTTAAGATGGGATGGCATACTAAACTTAACAACATGGAAAGTAAGTGGATCACAAATCTTGGGGCTTTTTTCAAACCAGGATTGAATGAATATGAAGTACATGAAGTTACTTCTAGACAATAATTTTACAAATAAGGCACACATTTTGTGTTAGCTATAGTTATTTGTACCCCCGTGATATTCAGATAGATCTCAAGTTACATATGGTCAGTTATTTGGGCTCAAACTACATAGTATATATTATATAATATATTATATCTTAAACATTCAGACCTGTACCTGAGCCCTGGCCAAAATACAAGCAATTTTATGGCTCTGTATAATATAAGGTATTTGCATTTTTGCAACCAATGATTAATTTAAATTATTAGAAGGATCTCAGATTTTCATGTCTGATTAAATTCAACAAATTTATTATATGGTTTTCTATATGTTCCAAGCTTTGACTGTGTTCAAATTAACAAGTTCATTTGTGTCAGGAGTATACCACTTTAAATCAAGTGAATATAAAGAGTACCAGGATGTGATGGTGTTTTGTAAATCAACTTTTTGTTAAAGAATATATCACATTGAGAAAGGCTTTATCAGCCGAAACCGGTCTGTTATTTTTTACGGCAGGCAGCTTTTCAGCTACCTCCAAATAAAATTCAATTTAAATCTTATTTCTGCTGTCGTGTGTGCTGGTCCCTCTTGGTTTTGGATTTATTGGTTTGGACCGTGCACCACAGTCCACCGTGCGTGCCTTGCTTCTTTGACAGGCAGGTATAAGCCTAGCCTTAAGCAGCATTCTACCTTCTCTGAGGATGATGTCACAATACAAACAAAAAATTATTGATGTTAACAATTGGCTTAGCTTCTGGTGTCAGTCCAAGGGGATCTAATATCTATCAGCCTGGGAAGACATGGTTGACAGACCATGCTGCTTTGCCATAGATGGTCTGCAGCTGTGTCCTCTAGGCTTTCATATACTGGCGCAGACATTAGCTCTCCTGTTGTACTTTTTTTAGGCAGTGTCAAAATAACCAGCCTCCCAACATAACAAAATCCTCTCTGTATAAACTCAAGGTACTGCTGCTTAGTGCTAGGAGTCTAAACAAGAAACTGCACTCCCCTGGAAGTGCTCCTCACTTTGGAAGATGCTGATATCTGTGCAGTCACTGAGACACTGGTTAAAAGGCACAGAAAGCACCCAGCCATGCAGGGCTACAATGCCTTCCATATGTTCAGAATACAAACTGAGCATGAAAAAAACAAAGGAGGAAGTGTATCCGTCTTCATTAAGGATAAGTACACCTCGAGACTGGTCAGACATTAGGACTCTTGAGCTACTTCTTGTCCAATTAACTACAGGCAAAGCTGCCTACCACATCATAGCTAGCTGTAGGTCCCCCATCACGAAACAGGAAAAGCATACCGCATACCTGGATTTACTGAAGTCACTTGCCATACAGCCCAACACCAACTCATTGGTGATTATAATTATCCTGCCATTGACTGGGAAACATACACAACCACAAACATCCTACCATCGACTGGGAAACATACACAACCACAAACATTCTACCATCGATTGGGAAACATACACAACCACAAACATCCTACCATCGACTGGGAAACATACACAACCACAAACATCCTATCATCGATTGGGAAACATACACAACCACAAACATCCTACCATCGACTGGGAAACATACACAACCAGAAACATCCTACCATCAACTGGGAAACATACAAGACCACAAACATTCTATCATTGACTGGGAAAAATACACAACCACAAACATCCTACCAAACATGCTGGCTCAGAGGCTTGGACTTTGTCAATGCAAATGTTCTGGAACAACTAGTCAGCACACCCACTAGAAGTTCAGATGTCTTGGACATAGTACTAACTAACATGGGAGAGCATTGCACCCCCCCCCCCCCGAATGATGTCCTCCTTAGTAAGATCAAACCATAAATCAGTCTACTCCAATGTAATTATAAGACTAGATACCCCATCATGCTCAAAAACACTTAAGAATTTTTGAAAGAGAAACTTCCTCTTACTAAATTATGGTATAAGAAGTTTCAAAGCCCCCTCGAATACAGATAACGCGGACTCCTATGCAGATGTGTACACCAATGCCCTGTAAAACCACTTAAGCAGTTGTAGAGAATCAGCTGTGCCTGACAAGATTAAAATCAGGTCTTTCCAAAAAAAAGCCACCCTGGTGGACCCCTAATATAAACAGGCTGTACAACCAGAGAAAGAAACTAATGTCCAAGAACAAGAGGGAAATGGCTCAGCAGAGGAAGCAATCACTCTCTAGCTTAAACAAACAAATTAGAGATCTTGTCAAGCCCTCCAATGCTAATTAGGAAGCAATAATAGCCCCCCTAGCTAAGAATAATCACAAGACATTATTTAACTACATCCAAAATCTAAAAGGGAATACCCAGCTATGCTCTGAACTGGTTGTGGATTGTACCATCCTTACTCAACTGGAGGTAATATCCAAACTGCTAGCTGATAGATGTGGAGAAAACGTTACCCCCTTGTCCCCTCCAGCCATCCCCCAAAGTATACCTGCCACCATTCCCCAGTCTATTATCTCAAGCAAGCAGGTCATCTCAGTGCTCTCCAAGGCCAAAAACATGGCATCGATGGGACCAGACAACATCCCAGGTTGCATTTTAAACAACTTAAAACATGACCTAGCAGATCCACTTGGATCCCTGTTTAGCCACAGCTTATGAACTGGCTATGTTCCAGTTGAATTGAGGGCAGGAACAGTAATCCTTTCTTCACAAAGGGGGACCATCAACCAACCCTGGCAATTATAAGCCTATAAGCTTGACTAGTTGTCTTCAGTGTTATGGAAAGAATCATTATGGATGTTATTAACAAGGACATAGGTAATCTCCAAACTCTGGACCCAACCATGTTCGGATTCATTAAAAGTAGATCATGCTTGTTAAACATGGTTGACTTCTTTAACAAAGTCACCAAGGCCCTGGAGGAGGGAAAGACAGTGTGCACTACCTATCTTGAACAAGGCATTTGACACAATACCCCACTCAGGTATTATAGAGACACTCTCTCAATTGGGAACCAACTCCTACATTACCAAATGGGTAGCCAAATGGCTCACCAATAGGACACATACTGTCAAAGTGGCTAACTTCACCTCTAGCAAAAAAGCAGTCACCAGTGGTGCACCTCAGGGTTCTGTGCTGAGCCCCTTACTATTCAGAATTTATTTCTCAGACGTCCAGACAAACTTGGACAGCTTGTGGCTGACTAAGTTTGCTGATGACTGCAAATTGGGAGCTATCATTGAATCCCCCAACAATGTTATTATATTGCAGACAGGGTTTACCCAAACAAATGATTTTGTCCAAAGCCACAAATTAAAGTTAAATGCTAAAAAAATGCATTATTACTCCCTTTGGCAAAGCTGACATCCCTGCTAATTACATTATAGACAGCACCCCCCCCCCAAGTGTAGACCCTGTGGTACATGATCTGGGTACTCAGGCTGATAGCAATCTGAACTTTGACCACCATGTATCCACAGTAGTAAAGAAATCCTTCTTTGTGGTGCATCTTATAAGTAAAGGCATCACATCTAAATCTAAGGATGTTATAATTCCACCAATAATTGAGTACAATGCTCCTTTTGCATGTACCTCACCAGACACCTGCAACAATTGGAGAGACCATAGAAGTTTCTCATCAAAAAATTACAGGGAATGCAAAACAAGTCTTACATGGAAAGACTGAAAGAACTGTCACTGTATTCTGTCTCCTACAGGTTGCTATGGGGTGACCTGTGCCGGCTGACAATTAGGTTATTAGAGTGGGTTTAACAATTTTGAAGTTTTTTGAAGTTTAACACTCTGGTGACCTTTTGTGGTTTGATTTTTGGGCATTTGATGAAACTAAACCAGTTTATTTATTCATTGACAGTATATTTAGGTTATTATATATTTTATATTTATTTTTCATATATATATAGATTATATATATATATATATATAATATAAATATATTAATATTTACTGAGATGAATATTCAATCAAAATAAAAATTATTATAAGGTCACTTTAAAAAGTATATTTTTCTCTTTTTTTGGAATATTATTAAATTGATTAATTGATTTTTTTTAATTACTTACTATAAAACTGTACCTAAGGTTAGGTTGATTGTGATGAAGGCTTGAGGCGGTGAGGTACCAGGTCGTTTACATTAAAGGAGGTGGAGAGAATACCCTGTGTTTGATAGTTACTTGAATTTTTGTTCTTCACGTTGCTGTGTTTTTTCAGTCTCTGACCCAACCCTGATGGAAATGCTACACATTTGTATATCAAACTGCACGAGGGTCACTTGCTCCAGGGATCTTAACCTAGACTCTGACATGAACAGGTCATGCTGGAGATGTAGATACATCTCCCAGAGACTGACACTTCTCTAGAACAAGCTTCCAATTCAGGTGAAACAGAGCACCTCCCTGACCCTCTTCAAATGCAATCTGGATCAATGGATGAGTGACCGCAAATTCACTCCTGGGGTAGTGCCCATGTCCCTCCTGGACAGAGGAAGTTGGTATTAACAACCATAGACCCTTACCTCGGAGAACTTCACTCACCTAACCACTGACAACTTGTAATAAATATGGATAGGCTTGTAAGGGCTCTAGGGCCGTTAGCCTAGTAACCTTCTAAGAAACTATGAACTTATCTAGGTAAAATTCAGATAGACATTCTTTGAACTCCCCTGTATTAATTTGAGCTGGTAAGCTAATCACAGAACTCTCCTGTTTGTTTTCATAGCTTTAATATGTTGAAAGATTTGCTCTATCTTTTTCTTTACTGGCTATATATCTTTGTTGTTTGCTGCACTTACTCTTTCAATCACCTCAGATGGCTCTTACTAGTTAGCCAGAAATACTAATATTAAGACCTGATTCCCTGGAATAAATTATCTTATTATAAAGTCATTATTGTATCTCCTAGGCTTGTGTTCCTTTATTTGGTCATAACTAGCTTTAACCTATCCTGTAAACTAACAAAATATTTTATTATGCTTATAAATTATGTTATTTATTAGAAGTATCAAGATCTCTGTGAAAACGTTAAAATCATTTAAATCTGTTTAAGCTTGTAGCATCTCTCTTATTACAATCAGTAACTGGGGGTAGCAATGTTCAGTTCTTATCATGCGTGTGACTTACATTCCTTAACATAGGTTGGAAAATATCTATTCATGGATACCCACCCACTCTAGAGAATAATAATAACCATTTCTTGGCAACAGACATAGCGTTATTCTTACATAATGATACATTTTCTATACATTTTGTAACTTAGTACATTATTACGAGAATGACCTGATATACATTACTAAATTTTACTCTGGCCTCATAATGTCTATAACAATGTCTTCAGACGGCAGCCATACCATAGGCAGTGGAATCAAAGGACTCTTAAAGTTAGGATGGGGTGGAGTTTTCTAATATTCTAGGCAAGAAGTACAGACATTTTTTCTTTCATTATACCTGGCCAATTAAAATCTAGCTTACACAGTTCCCTTAATTGTGTCTATCCCCAGGTGACCTCCTGATACATAATTATGGGGTTAACTTCATTAATGGTGCCATGTAAGATTTTGACTCTAACAACTGTAGAAGGCAAAATACAGTAACTGGGCTTTCAGTCTTTCCACGTAAGACTTGTTTTGCATTCCTTGTAATTTTTCGGTGAGAAACTTTTATGGTCTCTCCAATTGTTGCAGGTTGTTTTTAACTGTGCTGGGTGGTGTATGATAGTTGTTTGTGGGTGCCAGAAAGAGGAGAGAAATGAATTGTAACACTTTTAATAGTATGCCAATTATTATGTGAGTGTTCAGTTAGCAAAACTTTAAGCAGGATAGTGATACAGGGTTGGATAGGGTTTGACTGGTTGTGGGAATAAGTGAAATGGGAGGGGCTGTCAAGTTATAATGTAGGAGAAATGCAGCTGAGAGAAAGAAAAAAGGTAGGAAGCGGCTTTAGTTGTGAGAAGATCAGGTAGTTTGGAAATTCAAACCAATTTAAGGTTCTTAGGTCACTGCAGTGATATACGTTTCTAATGTGTATACAACTCTGCTTTGTCAGCCAGCATCTCAAGAGAAAACAACAGATGTAATTAAGCACAAAACCATTAATTCCCAACAACCCTTACTCAGAAAGGTTAGAAACAATAAAAACTTTGACCCTGCCAAATTCCAACAAGAAATAAACTCATGTAATTGGTCTATTCTAAAACACCTCCCCTTAGAGGAAGCAGTAGCATACTTTAACAACAAATTACTTGAGATCCTTAATTTGCATGCATCTGTTCGTTCAAAGAGAACCAAGGCAAAAACTGTGCCATGGCTTTCTAAAGAGTCTAAACTCAAAATTACCCTTAGAAACAAAGCATGGGCTTTATGGCATTCTTCTAAAGACCCTCAAGATCACATTAAATACAGGCAATCCAGGAACAAAACCAAAAAAATCAATTTTATAAGACAAAAAACAATACTAGTGTAATTTACAGACAGTAAATCAAAATAACCCTCAGAAGTTTTGGGCAGGTTTAAATAATCTACTACATCCTGGACAAACTTCAACCCCAATCCCTGCTGCTACTATTGATAAAACCCCTGAAGATGTTTCTGATAGTTTTAACCAATTCTTTACTGAGACAATTCAAGCCCTAGCTAGCCAACTACCTCCTAGCTCCCCTGGTCCTGAAAGTAGCACCCCTAGAAACCTACTTGCATTCAGCTTCCAACCAGTCGCTACTTCACTCATCCATACCTTGATCAAAAAATTAAAACCCACTATACTTTCTGCTGATCAACTCCCTGCCGAGTACCTACAAAAATCAGCTGATGCTATTGCTTACCCCGTCTCAATACTAATCAATCGAATCATAGTAGAAGCTAAAATTCCCACCATCTAGAAAATATCCTATGTAATCCCACTTCACAAAGGAGGCAGCTCTACTGAATTCTCCAATTATAGGCCAATAGCTATACTCTCTCCACTTGCAAAGATTATGGAAAGATGTATTCATAGACAACTCATACACCACCTAATCCAGAATCACCTTATGGCAGACACTCAGCATGGCTTCCGTCCTCATCACAGCACTACTTCAGCCCTCCTAGCCTTTACCAACACCATAAACCATAATCACAACAATAATTATATATCCTCAGCCCTCTTCTTGGATCTTTCCAAGGCATTCAATATGATTGATCACCAACTTTTAATCCACACCCTGCAAACATTCTGTCTAGATACTGGAGCCCTTCAATGGTTTCAATCCTACCTGAATGGTTGACAGCAGGCTGTCCTCTGGCAAAACAAACTCTCTAACCTTCTACCTAACTCCCTTGGAGTACCACAAGGCTCTATACTAGGGCCCTTGCTGTTCTCCATCTTCATTAATGACCTTTATACTGTCATCCCAAAAGTCAGCTGTATCCAATATGCTGATGACTCTACTCTGATTTGCTCAGCCACATCTCCAGTAGAGTTATGGTCAGCTACCCAGACCACCTTTAATACAATGAAAAACTGGCTTTCTGAACATCGTCTGACCCTAAATCCCCAAAAAACTAAAATGCTGTTATTTTCAACAACACGTAGGTCTACCACTTTCATCTTTACCATAAAATCAAATGATGGGCACAATAATCTCCCCTGACCCCTCTACAAAACTATTAGGTGTCATCATAGACAATAATCTAAAATTTGACCTACATGTTAACCAAACTATCAAAACCATCAATAAAAAACTAGGGTCACTTTACAGAATAAAAGCCTTCCTAACCCTTCCAGCTAAAATTGCCATAGCTCGCTCTCACCTTCTTTCAACCCTTCTGTATGCATCCCCTCTACTCCCGAATTTAAGCAAGACTGTCCTTAACAAACTCTCAATTTGCTACAACCACATTGCCAGGTTTGCCACTGGGCTGCTGTTTAGGACATAGCTTGGGTGGCTTGAACTACCCAGCCTAATCCAGTATAACCAACTGATTATGGCCTATAAAATCCTTTATAATCCGGACAATACTCCTGCACTTAAAAATATTATCACCTCCTATAACAATCCTAGACCGCTTCGATCCTCTAACAAACTACTAATTCAGACTAGCAAAATTAATAACACAGCCGGTGATTCTCTCTTTGCAAACTCTGTAAGTAGATCCTGGAACTCTCTTCCAGCTGATATTACCTTACTTTCCACCTTAGGTCAATTTAAAACTAGACTCAAACAACATTTGTCACTTAACTGGCTATGTCAATGTATCAAGCCTGGTAACTCCCTCTAGAATGTGTAAAAATCTGTTAACCAGTTTACTGTGTAATTTAATTTAATCTTGACTTGCGCTCAGGATTAACTGTAACCTGTGGAACTTGTTTAACTTGCTTATTTATGTAATCTCTGTAAATAGTCTGTTTGTAATATGTAATGCTGGTATTACGTAATGCTGTATCTGCTTACCCTTGGAGCTTTTCTCCCCAGGCCACCGCTGAAAATGAACATGCATCCAGTCGGACTATCCCGGTCAACAAATGTAAAATAAAATAAATAAAAATAAATAAATAAATACCAGCACTAAAACAACAATAAAATTCATTTTAATTAAATAAACTCAAAAGACTGGTTTTGATAGTCAAAGCTGGCCTCATCAGTTTAAACGAACACTTCAATTCAGCCCATATTTAAAGCCACATCATTTTATGACCAATCACATAATAATTAGAAATATCCAAATAACTTTTCTCGTTGAAATATCAAGTAAATATTTTTTTTAAATCAGTAGAGATAACATATTACAGTCTTAATGTATATCACATTTAATTCTTTTAAACTTTCATCATTAAACAGCATAAATAAGTTAATTCAATTTACTTAAGTCCTGGTAGAAAAAGTGTTCCATTTTAATAATCCATTTTTTTCTTCACTATTGAAAGTGAGATAGTCTATAGGTTCATAGGTTGGTACTAGGCTATTGGCCCTAGGGCCTATACAAGCCTAGCCATAACAATTCCCAGGCTATTTCTTCCCACAATATTTACTTCCCTGGACCCCTGTCTAGCAGGGTGACTGACGTGATCGTAGTAGTAAACACAAGAGGCCAGCATCAACAGTCTAAGTACCTTTATTATAATAATATTTGATTCAGGACATAAAAATTACCTAAGGCAACAATTCTATTTCAAATTGGTTTCGGCTTGACAGCCTTCTTCAGTGAAAATAACATATAATATAAAGATCAGGCTCATAATTATTTATATGCTACCTCAACCAATGGCAAGCAATGGTATGGTCCAACCCTCTGGTTAATGCTTACGTAAACACAGAATACAAATGAGTTAACTAGTTTGTACTTTAAATAACTCTTTTGGAGTACATAGCATATATAACAAGGCAAAAAGTATGAGAAGTGTAAAGTAACAAGAAATGCATACATATATAATATAGTAATAATAATGCTGCACAAATATTGAGTACATAACAAATAAGCAGCAAAAATGTAAATAAATGAATTCTATAGTTTAAACATCAGGTAATCCTTATTAGGGTGCATGGCATATATGACAAGGCAACAAATACATATAGAAAAGCAAAAAGTCTATAATATAGTATAATAATAAAAATAATGAGAATAGTGGGCAAAGGTTATATTCATAACCAGTCGGTGGCCAAAGTGTGTATTACGACGTGATCCCCGGGGTGAATTTCCTATCTCCCATGTAATCATCAAGGTTCCTTTTGAAGAGGGCCAAAGAGGCACTCTGCTTGACATGTATGGGCAGTCTATTCCAGAGTCTGGGGAGTCTCTGGGTCAGGAACATATCCCTCCAACATATTTTGTTCACTGTGATGACAAGGTTTAGATCCCTTGAGCATGTGGCTCTGAGGAGTTGGGATTTCTTTAAGTGTAGCATGTCCAACAGCTCTGGGTTTGACATGGCCTTGTATGTTAAGCACAGATCGTCTCTGAGTAGACAATGTGCGACAGAGTATAGTCAGCATAGGGCATCTGCTTTAGGTTTGTGAACTTTTAGTGAGGTATTTCTGCGGCCTTTTCAGTTGTTGCAGATGTCATGAGAGGTGCATACCAAACAGGGTGTTGTATTCTATAATAGGTCTAATGAGGGATGAGTACGGTGGGACGATGACCTCCTTTTATCTGGATGAAAAGCCCTTAGTGATGAGGTGTGCCACATAGAAGGATTTACTGATTGTTGTGGCAATGTGGTTATCGAAGGTGAGATCACTGTCCATCTGTGTCCCTAAGTCTCTTATCACACTTTCAGTGTTTAGTGTACTGCCACCTGTGTGGTAATTCACGGGTACATGTTTTTTTCCCAAAGGGGATGACTATAGATTTCTTGGCATTGAACTTGAGCCCATAGCTCTGGCACCAAGCATCTGTTTTTGTAAAGCCCTCTTGCAGAATATCCACATCATTTGGGGATTCAATAATGGCTCCCAGTTTGCAGTCATCTGCAAACTTTGTTATCCAGAGTCCCTTAGTGTTGGCCTATACTTCAGAGAAGTAGATGCCAAACAAGAGTGGTCCCAGGATTGAACCCTGAGGTACTCCACTTGTCACTTGTCTGGAGCTGGATTTGGAGTTGGCTACTTTTACAGTGTGGGTTCTGTCAGTAAGCCAGTTGGCAACCCATCGAGTGATGTAGGGATTACTGCCCAGCTTAGTATGTTTATCTATGATTCCAGAGTGGGGGATGGTGTCAAAGGCCTTGGTGAGGTCCAGATAGGCTGTGTGGACCACCTTACCCTCGTCCACAGCTCTGGAGACTGATTCGAAGAAGTCAATCAGGTTCAGGAGACAAGATCGGTCCTTCACGAACCCAAACTGGGTGGGGTCCAGTGTTTGAAGTTTGCCACTGTCTTTGTTTATAAGTTACATGATAATACATTCCATGGCCTTACATATCAGGCTCGTCAGACTGATGGGGCAGTAGTTCCCAGGATCCAAGGTGGATCCCCCCTTGTGGAGTGGGATAACTATAGCTGTGTGCCACTCAGTGGGCACAAAGCCTGGGGTGAGGCTATGATTAAACATGACATGTAGGTGAGGTGCCAGTTCATTTTGTAGTTCATGTAGTACACAGCCCAGGATGTCATCTGGTCCTATGGATGCTGTATTCTTAGCTTTGGAGAGTGCGGGTTTACTTGTGTGGCTGTTATTACAGGAATACAGCAATCTTTCGGTATTGAGATAGGGGGTGAGAGGGGGGTGAATTTGGCACTGAATCGATATGCCAGGATACTGGCAATATCCTTGGGATCTGTATATTTAATGCTATTCTGTTGTAGCTCAGAGCAGATCTAAGTATTGCCATTTAGATTATTGATATAGCTATGGAATGCATTGTGGTTGTCTTTGGAATCTTTGGCAATTTTATTTTCGTAACTAGCTTTGGAGGATTTTATGAGGGATCTCAGCTTCTTACTGAGGCTGATAAGGGAGTTTTTTGCATCTTGGGATTTTCCTCTTTTCTCTAACAGTTTCTTCCTTTTGTTGTAAAGTTTATTTATGGCAGGGGACCACCAGATTGGCTTCCTGTTTTTGGAGGAGAGCCTCTTGGTTCTATTTGGGATGGCACGATTCATGCACGAGTGGATGTGCTTGTACAGTGCCTTAGTGTAGGATTCAGCAGTCAAACTTTCAGCTCCCGTCTGCATGGGTGTCATGAAGTTTGTCACTTCTGACTTGAGTAGCATGAAGCTGGCTTTGGAGAAATTTTTTTATGGAGGTTTCCTTACTGGGGGTGGGAGTGGGGGAGGGATGTGGATGTCAAGGGTGATTAGCTTATGGTCAGACCTGACCAACGAGGGGATGTCCATAGGTGTGGAGCATAGATTTCCCATGTTGGTAATAACCAGGTCTAGGATATTGGAGCCCCTGGTGGGACTATGGATTAGTTGATCCAGGGCATTGGAATTTATGAATTCCAAGAACCGTTAGGCAAAGGTGTTGGTACATGAGTAGTTTTCCCAGTTAATGGCAGGGTAGTTGAAATCACTCAGTATTAGAGTGTTTGGTTGTATCTTAATATTTTCCAGTATGTTTAGAAAGGTGTAGTGAGAATCTTGGGGCATGGTGGTGGATCTGTTGCAAGCTACAATTTGGATTGCAGTCTCACCTAGTGTCAGTTGCACCTGGAGAATTTCAGACGCATTGTGTTGGGCAACTAGCCTGAAGGTGTGAATGTCCTTGGTGAATATGGACACCTCCACCTTTAGTGTTTTGGTCCTGGTTTGGTGGCCGAAAAGTGTGGTAGGAATTGTAGCCTGGTATTGTAGGGGTGGTCTCTGGAGCCTTGAACCAGGTCTCAGTTACTGCACAGATATCGATGTTCACCAGTTTTAGGAGTGCCTTGAGAAAGTGCATTTTGAGGTTTAGACTTCTAGCATTGAGTAGCATTACCTTCAGATTTTGCATGCTTGTGCCTGTTACGGTGGTGGTTTTGCCCTTTGAACTTTGCCTAAAAAAGCCACTATAGGGGTGGCAAGAGCCTTAGCCAGTAATCTGAATCCCAGGGGCGACAGGTGCAGACCATGTCTGGCAAAACATCGCGGTCTGTCAATCATGTCGTCCCAGGCAGACAGATACTGGATCCTCTTTGAATGACACCAGAAGCTTAGCCAATTGTTGAAGTCAGTCATTTTATCCTTATATTGTGATATCATTCTGGGCAAAGGCAGGATGCTACTCAGGGCTAGGGTTATACCTGCCTGGGCCACATGATCTGAGAGCTCTTCCATGTCTCTTTTCATGTAGTCCAGGGAGGTACGTCTCAAGTCATTCACTCCAATAACAATAAAAGAAAGCACAGCTTCTGAATCATTAATAGTGTACATGATGCATTATTATTATTATTATTATTTTTATAACAATTGATTTCATCTTATTTGTTCTATAGTTTTCCAATGTGTTTTACCATGCACTGCAAAAAAGAATGGCTTCCATGCAGCTACCATCTTTTGTGGATTATTCTAGCACCTCAAGTCATACAGATCCCAGATGGTGTGTGAAGTAGACAAATATTTTTCATTATCTCCTTCACTGGCACTTTATGCAGCAGTTAGTGGAGCATAACAAGGGACCTTTCAAGAAGATGGATAATTAGTGCAACCTGGGCCACAAGCTATCTGCAGCTACAGGCATTTCATGGTCTGTAGAACGTTACAGACTCTGTGTTGCTGACATTAAGGTGCAGCATGCTTGAGTTGCTGCAGAAGTGAAAAGCAAATGTGCTGATAATCACCTGGAGATGTATTTTTATTTATTTATTTATTTATTTATTTTATTTTATTTTACATTTGTTAACCAGGAGAGTCCGACTGGATACATGTCCATTTTCAGCGGAGGCCCGGGAGAAAAGCTCCAGGTACATAACAGACATATGAACATTGTTAATGCAAAAAAGGAAGATAGTTGAGTTCTAAATACAATATAAAGATACATCACATCTTGGGAAAAAAATAACAGCAGTATATAAAAAAAAAACATAGGTCAGTTACAAAGGCGAGGCGTCTTGTTAAAAAGTGTTTAAGGATAGTGAGGTAAGAGAAGGGTAAATGATAGTGGTTAATCAGGTTTGGAACAGGGACATTGCCAGAGAGTATTGAGATGGGGTTTAAGCTTTTTTTGAATTGTAGGAGTGAAGGTTCTGAGGTGAGCATGGTCGGTAGGGAGTTCCACATTTTACCTATAAAGTTTGAGAATAGAGAATCACCAGCAGAATTATTGGCTTTGGTAGTTTGAGCTAAGATCTTATTGGAGGAGCGTAAAGATTGCAGGTTAATATAGGGGTGAATGATGTTTTTCAGAGCTGGTGTTTTCTGTGGGTGATACAGTATCTGGTGAGCCGTTTTGAGTTGGTTGAAATGGAGTTGGCTGGAAAACTCTAACCACCCTAGTTGCTTCAAGTTAGTGCAGTGGTGCGTTCTAAAGGTGGAATTTGTGGCAAATCTAGCTATGTGATTGTAACAAGAAGCAAGTTTGTTAAGGGTTGCCTTGTTTAGGTTTGTAAAAAGGGGGGAGGCATAGAAAAGAGTTGATAGTAGGTGTGTGCTGGCAATTGTAATTTTAGCGTGAGGAGTGAGAAAGTGTTTTACTTTATAGAGAGAGCCAAGCTTTTTATTGACGGTTTTGATGGTTAGATTGAAATGGGTGTCAAATTTAAGGAGTTATCAATGGTAACACCTAATAGCTTTGTGTGAGCTTCTGGTGATATAGTGATTCCATTGGAGGATGTAATAGAGAAGGTGGGGGGAAGAGTCTTGTTAGTGGGTGAGAAAGTAAGTCGTTTTGTTTTGTTGGGGTTGAGAACTAGTTGACGACTTGAGAACCATTTTTCTATTAGGTTGAAGGTGTTTTGGGTTGAAGCAGTGAGGTCTGCCAGGTTGGAGGCAGTGCTGATGATAGTCAAATCATCTGCATATTGAATGCATGTGGCATGGGGGGGTGATTGTGGGCAGGTCATTAACAAAGATGGTGAAGAGAAGAGGGCCAAGAATAGATCCTTGGGGAACTCCAAGTGTAACAGGTAGGCATGTGGATAATTTGTCCTGCCATAGAACAGCCTGTTGCCTATTGGACAGGTAGGATTGGAACCATTTCAGCGTGGAATTGCTGAGTGATAGTTTTTTTAATGTATGGAGGAGTTGAATGTGGTTCACCATATCAAAGGCCTTGGAGAGGTCTAAGAAAAGAGCAGATGATAGTTTATTATTGTTTCTGAAGCTATTGATGGTATTAGAAAAGGATAGTAGGGCTGATGTGGTACTGTGATTTGGCCTGAAGCCATGTTGGGAGTTGGCTAGAATTTTATTTTTGTGAGGTGTTCCATCAGTTGTTTGTGGACACACTTTTCCATAATTTTGGCCAGGGGTGAGAGTATAGCTATAGGTCTATAGTTGGTTAGCTCTAGTGAGCTACCACCTTTATGGAGAGGAATAATGTGGGACATTTTCCATATGGAGGGGATGAAGGCTTCTGACAAGGTATGGTTTATGATTATGGAGACGGATAGGAAATGGCCTCAGCTGCTTTTTGCAGAAACTCAGCTGGGAGAAGGTCAGCTGCTAGCTTAGTGGGTTTTAGTTTTTTAAGAAGAAATGTTATAGAGGATATGGGTACTGGATCGAAGGTAAATAGATGATCTGATGTAGTTGTAGTATTCTGCTGGCATGGGTAGTGGAGTGGGCTGGTTGTTTGTTTGAATTGTGTGGCCAGGGATTGTATAGTTTCTGTGAAGAAACTATTGAATGTGTTAGCAATGTTTACAGGGCACTGTTGTTTGCAAGTTGTTGGAGTGGGGGTGGTTGCCTGGCCTGGGTGCAGGAGCTTGTTTAAGCCTGCCCAGAATTTTTGTGGATTATTAAGGTGTTTGTGTTGGAGGTGGAGGAAGAAGTTTTTTTTTATCATTTAAGATCATTCTTTTAGTTTCATTTCTAAGTTGCCGGAAGGTTTGGTGGGAATGTGGGTCTTTAGAGGTACGCCATGTGACTCACATCTTGTTTCTAGATAGGATTTTGGATTTTGTTTCCTTAGAGAGCCATGGTGCGGTTTTGGTTTTAGTTCTAATGGACCGTATTGGAGCATGGGAATCTAGAATCTTGAGGAAGGTGGTGTTGAAGTAGATAACTACCTCTTCAAGAGGAAGAGATTTGAGTATTGTCCAGCTGTGGGCTTTAAGTTCAGTTTGAAAAATGGAGGCGTTGAATTTATTATTGTTCCTGATTTTTTTTATGGTTGTAAGAAGGGGGGTGATTTTCTTGCATTTGATAACATAGGTGAGTAAGTGATCACTCATGTCCTCTGGGTGAGTACCTGCTGAGTACTGGTCAGGATCTTTATTAGTAAGGATCCAGTCCAGGATGCTGTCTTTGTTTTGGGGTTTACCTAGTCTGGTAGGAGTGGATATGAGCTGAGAAAAGCCATGTAAATTTATGCTGCTAGATGGGGAGCTAGATGAGAAGGAATTCCAATCGATGTTGAAGTCACCTAACACTATGGATTCCTGGGGGTGAGTTTGAGTTAACCAGTGGAGAAAGTCCTCTAAGGTTTTGTTATTATTGTTGCCTGGGGGATGTAAATATATGCTATATTTATGCTTTTATGTTTGTTTGGTTGAAGTTTTACAAGTAGAATTTCGACATTGTTTGTTAGGAGGGGTTGTGGAGTGGCAAGGGAGATTTGTAATGTATTTTTGTAGAGTATGGCTACACCGCCACCTTTACGAGTTATTCGGTCTGTTCTTAGTATATCATACCCTGGTGGGATTATCTGTGTGTCTTTCGTACTTGGTTTAAGCCAGGTTTCTGTGAGACATAGTAGGTCTGGGGAACAAGTAGCTAAAAGGGCATGTAGGTTGTGAATCTTATTGTTTACACTTCTGATGTTTAGACAGTGGCGGATCCAGGATTTTACGAGGGGGGGGCGTAGTCTGGAAAGTCGACAAGTGAGGTGGGGAGGCAGGAAAGCAAAACACTGGGGAAGGGGAGGGTTCGGAGGGTGGCCTAATGGTTAAGGTGTTTGCCTTGCAAGCACAAGGTGCAGGGTTTGAGTCTCACAAGGGATAATTGGCTAGGCTTAAAATGGCTCGCAAGGGCAGTTAGCTTAGTACTAATTTATGAACCTTATGAACCTTATGATACTGTATCAGCATGTGTGAAAACACAGCAACATACAGTCATTTGCAAAACATTGGGGGTGGCGGGTTGATTGAGCACAATGGTTAAGGTTTTCACCTCAGACACAAAATATTGTGTTTGATTCTGATCTCAGCTTATTAGCTAGCCTTATAATTACCATTCATGGCAGTTAGCCTAATATTCTCGTATGACCCAGTGAACCTGGTGTGGTTGTGTTAGTGGAGGTACATAACTCCTATCCAGCACACAGCATATTAGCAGACATTACCAGTTGTTTCAAGACATACCTAGAGGATATGTTTGGTTGCCCATATGAAGTCATAGTTCTTTTATATGGCATACCTGACATAAGCATTATGATAACATAGCAAAGAATCCCAGTGAAGGTGATATCACCCCAAGACCCACAGCAAATGTAAGCAATTTAAGTAAATAATGATTTATGTGAAACCAGCAAAGTTAATTTATGTAATTAATTTTGTGTGTGCAAGTGAAGTTCAGTTAAAGAACATTGCAAATTAAGGATATACACGTTTTATGAAAAAATTCCTAAAAACAGTCAGTTAAATTATATGCTATGTATAAAACCAAATTTAAGTACTATTGCATTTCCCAAAGGACAGTAACACAAAATCTACTTTGTCTGGCCAGCCAAATATGCAAAGCCATGGAAAGACTTATTAGGAAACAGCAACCCTCCGAATACTATTTCCATTTTAGTTTGGATTTGTCAATGGCAGGTCATGCTTACCAAATCTAATGTACTTTTTTGCAAAGGTCACCAATGCAATATAGGAAAGCAAAATGGTACACATTGCATACCTCGACCTAGCTAAAGCTTTTGACACAATCCCCCACTCAGGCATTGCAGAACAGCTAAATAAACTAGGAATAAACTATGGTCACCTACTGGATTGCCACATGGCTCACAGATGAGATGCAGTAAAGCAAAATCGACAAAGTTACCTCCAGAAAGAGATGAGCTACTGGTGGAGTCCCCGGGGTTCTGTGCTGGGGCCTCTCCTGTTTAACATCTACTTTTCTGAAGTAAAAGTCAATACCAAAGGGCTCTGAATGACTAAGTTTGCACATGACTACAAGTTAGGAGCAGTCACTGAACCCCAAATTGCACAGCCATCCTGCGGGACAGTTTGTCCCAAACAACTGGTGCCACAATCATGGACCAAAATGAAATGCCAGTAAATGCATTATTGTATCCTTTGGAAGTCATCTACCTCAGAACAACTATGATGACAATAAGACCTTGTTTGGGTTTTCGGAACTTATCTGGATAGTGACCTAACTTTTGACCAGTATGTCTACTTATGTAAGAAAGTGCTTCTGTATTAAACAGCTTAAAGAAATGGGTTATGTCTAGATCTAGGATGTCACTGCCCTCCTTTACTCAGCACTCCTTAGGCCAGTCATTGAGCATAATGCCCCCTTTGGCCTGTATCTGTCCAGACACATGCAACTGGAATGCCCACAAAGAAGCCTTACTAAAAGGATACTAGGGCTAAACAATATGTCCTACACAGACTAAAGGGAGAACATGCAGACTCCACTAAGAAGGCACCACAGGCAAGAATCGTACTGGCGAATCTCTTGCTATGAGGGGACAATGCTATCCACTGCACCACTGTGCCACTCTAGGCTTATTTAGCAGCATCTGATCCAGTCATCATAGTTCATTTGTGTTATCTAGTCAATTTAATAAAGTATAAGTTATGATATTAAAGTACTGCAATACATTTTAAAAAAAGTTATTTTTTAGGGTGTGAGAAAGCAACCCAGACTAAAAACTTGTTGAAAACAGTAACATTCCCAGCAAAAAAAAAAAAATAAGCAAACATTGCCCAAGTGAGACAAAGACAAACACCACCACATATCTCTGCAGCTGAACAGGCAGATGCAAAGGCAAAAATGCAAACCCCAAGGTCTGTCACATAATTCAAGACTGGTAACTGGTAACAAAAGAAAAAAAAATCATAGCTGTAAAATCCAGTATACAGTATTATTAAGAAAACGAGGTGCATCTAGTCTGTCCAATGTATTCTCCAAACCAAAATATGGAATTTTTGACAGGAACAGTTTTGCTTTGAAACTGTGGTCCAAGTCCAGAAATAAGTGACAGAGTACAATGATTGCCAATTCAGCTACTGGAAAATAAAATATTTTTATAAACAACATCCAGAGAGCCAAAGGTTTGCATAATGTAAGTGTTCACTCCAGGAAGCAGTCAAAACTCAGGAAGAGAACAAATTTCTTGAAGCTTTACCTTTCTGAAAGACACTTATCCAGCAGGTAGCAACACAGCGAAAGCAAGAAAGAGGTGTATGACCATAAACTAAAGAGGAAAAAGTTAAGTCAGCAAAATTGATCACCCATAATAACAAATATATCTGACTAATTTAGATCAGAAAAAAAATAAAAGCAAAACAGCAAAATTAAAATAAAGCATAAAAATGAAAGCTAGAATCAAAATATCAGAATATAAGAAGTCAAAGGCTAAGGCCTGACAATTTGTTGTTGCCATATTTTCAGGAATATTGAATATTATACCATGATCCCCCCAAAACGTGCACGCTGATTGGCCAGCGTGCCCGTTGTAAATCGAGTTATACTAATGGAAAAAGGTCTGGTCGCCCGGACTTTTTTCCATTAGTATAACTTGTTTTTTTAAAACACTTTCTCGCTATGTTAAATGGGTTTAACATAGCGAGACAGCTTTAAAATAAGCAACGGAGATCTCCGTTGCTTATTTTAAAGCTGTCTCGCTATGGTAAACCCATTTAACATAGCGAGCAGTGTTTAAAAAGCAACGGAGAAAGCAAGATCTCCGTTGCTTTTTAGTGTTTGCATGTTAAATGAGTTTAACATAGCGAGACAGTTTTAAAATAAGCAACGGAGATGTCCGTTTATTTTAAACTGTCTCGCTATGTTAAACTCATTTAACATAGCAACATTAAAAAGCAACGGAGATCTTGCTTTCTCGTTTTGCTCAACTCTGATGTACCGCGCAGGCGCGGTACATCAGAACTGCCGCGATGCCAGACATCTGCGGAAGGGCAGTAAACAGGCATTATACTATGCCATTGTTTAAGAAAAGTAATAGTTTCTTTTCTTAAATAATGTCATAATAGCAATAACTCACTTCTGGTGGTAATGCCACGGTTGGCTTTGTTTGGTCCTCGGCCGCCTCGGGACCAAACCACGCCAACCGTGGGTAAATTTAGCATTACCCACATCCAGGCGTGGGTTATTGCTATAATGACTGCTGCAAAAGGGAATGGACACCTTTTGTGTGTACATCATTTGCAGAAACGGAATGTTTTTTTTCACTTGCAATAACTTCATATTCAGTTCATTGTCTGCGACTGACACAAAAATTCCCAGATCTGTTATTCAGCAACTCTAAGCCTTATATCTTATAAGGGTTTGTCATTTCACAAATAGTATTTAGATGTTTGTATCCTTATGTAGATGTTCGCCACAAAAGGTTTTTGGGACAAGAGGGATTAATCTGGTCTAAACAATGAATCTGACTAATGAAATCAAAAGTACCTTTTAATTTTTCATCAGACATTTGTAAGGGCCCAATATTTAACATGTTAACACCAGGGAAATAAAACAGTGAATGCCTGGTTGTATGAAGCATGCTGACATGTATATTACAACTTTGCACTTACATTTGTATAGTTTGGAACATAAAATTCAACATGATATGGGATGGCTGTCTTAACTAGGATGCAACTAATTTGCTTTTGGTCTGTTTGGCTACTGTTTTCTGATGCAGAATCTTGAAAGTAAAAGGCCAGGGTGGTAATCTTCATATTATGGCTGAAACGTGTGGCCAGTCAGGAAAAAGTTATGCACCAACCATATTCAAAAGTTATACATGATGTCAAAACTGCACCACAAGTCCTGCTTAACAATTTCTAGCAACAGAGCACAGTAAAACATAAACAAAAAAGCACAACATACTACAAAGAAATAAGTCACCAGGCATTTTTGCAAGAAGGGCAATGACCCTGCATGCATCAGTTATACATACTGACACAAGATTGAACAGTGACATATAGAATAATTCAAAAGGAACCAATAGTAGTCAGACAGTTATTCACTTATACTTTAACACCCAACATGTAATACTGAATCACAAGATAGTCTGAACTTGCAAAATAACATTCACACTCCAACTTTCAACAGCCATATATTTTAAAAGCTAGGAAATTTGATTGCTATCAATCGCATGTGTCACCTTTAGTGAACTAGCATTCACAACATTATGTGTTTATGGCAGATTTAGCCATTGCTGACTACTGGTACTGCTGTGTGCCAATTGCAGTACAAAGACTGAACACAAACATAGCATTTTCTGTTCTTTTCCACGTGTGATGTGCTTCTGTTTTAACTGACATCATTATTATTTTATGAGAGGCAAATATTGAGGAAAGGACCATACAGACTGTACATGAGGGGAAGCAGTGTGAATGCATATTTTCAAAGTTGTTTTGAGGTGTTCTTCATATGTACCTTGATACTTATGTTTTCTCATTTTTGTACATGCACACAGAAATATGTTATTACTATTATTAGTGAGGCGACCACTACAGGAGATATATAAGTAACATTTTCAGGTTTATTACCCACAGTCAAATATATTTCAACATCACCATTATAAATTGCACGTGTGTCTAGAAAGTGCAGGATACATTACATCACATTATTATGACACATAGAAATATATAGGTGCAGTATCCATTATATGGATTAAAACCTTGCATCTATTACACTGTCATTCAATGCATACTTCATTAACACATAGCACAATTTAGGCAGTTAAAGATAAAAGTAATTTTCTGCATTCATTAACGTTCAGTATGCTTTGTAGTGTGTACTTCTGTTAAGTCTCATTTATGTGACTGAAGGCCAGGTCTTTGCCCATGTAGAATAATTTTTTCCCCATAGGATGAGAAATGTCACTCAATAAAGGACACTGATAACTGGCACCAAACTGCAATGCCTAATGCACAAAGGATGAAGCAAATAAAACTGATAATCAGTCTTTTCTGATTTATTAAGTTTGTGGGTTTTAACAAAAAAGTATACTAATTATTCATTCTTTCAGTTTATCAACACCTTCACAAGATTTGAACACTGCACCTACAACATTTCATTGGAACTGCCACCAGGAACATGGTGCTCCACATAAATAGTTAAGCAAAAAGCAGAAAGTCAACTACATTTTCAGATCATTGTACGTCTGAAATGAGCACTTATGTTTCTTGTTTCACTATAGTGATGGTATCAGACTTTGTTTTTATTTTTCCTTATATGGTACAATTGTGTTACTGGGAGTATTGGCCACATGAAGATGATAATGATTAATGAATGTGAGGGTAGAAACATTTTCTGCAAGGGCGGCAGACTTACTCATAAAATTGGTGTGCATTACTTTATTTTACTACCTTTGTGAAAGGAATGTCTTAAAGCATGGCATACATATAATCCATTGTTTTAAAGTGTATATATGCCTTAGGTTTTAAGCTACATTCACAGTGTTGTGGATTGTTCACATTAAAGTGTCCCTTATTGTCCCCAAACTACTTCTAGATTTGTAACCAAATGCAAACGGAAGGTGCAAAAAGTCACTAGTAACCACAAAAAGCATTTCCAGATTTGTCCCTGATTGGTTGAAAGCTATGCTGACAACAGCACTGCTGTAAATACTTGTAGTACAGAACAGGATCATTGTGAGGGGTGCACGTGCATCAGTTCCTTCACGTAACCTTTAATAATTGCGCAACTTTCAACTCAGTCTTCTACTCTGAGGAAGTTTGCACTTTGTAAGTTTGTCTACCAGACCTTTGTGCGAAACTCCATAACGATTTACCTCCCAAAGGTTGACTGGCCTTGGCTAAACAACAAGTAAGTGAGAATTAAGCTACAGTATTGTACAACGGAATGCAGATGTTTCATTAGGATGTAAAGATGGCTTATGTAGTAATCAACACAGTTGGAGTCTCCTCCGTTCGGTAGCATACAGTAAACTAAATTAAAAAAAAATCATAATCAAAAAGGCAGACCCGTTTGGGGGGTGTATGCAAGGATTTGTCCTAGTAAATCGTTTTATAACAATCAAAAGATACGAGGTTGACCAAGTCAATTCGAATGCAATACAAATTGACAAATGTAAACGCTAATCAATGCATCGCCCAAAAGCCAGGGCACCAGCTTTTCTGATGTGTTATTAGTCCGGTGTCGACTGCATTTCCCAAGAACAGAAGTGGGAATGAGTAACAAAGGAAACAATCTGTAACTTGTTTAGCAAAAGCTAAGACCCACAAAATGAGCAACAGAAAGTGAAACTAAGAAAGTAATAGCGGACTAGTACTATTTTTTTTTTTGGTGGAGTGAGCGTGTAAAGAATCATTTCAGCCATGAATACCTCTCAACTGTTCTGTATTTTTGACTCAAAATTTAGGACTGCCCTTCCTAAAACTGTTGACTGTTGGCAAAATCTGCGAGTTAATCAGTAAGATCAGCAGAAAAAGGGAAAGTAAAAGGAGGCATTTGACGACAAGAATGATAGATCAGATTAAGAAAATAGATGTCACCTTTCAGATGGAGCTTATGAACAGACATCCAGTAGAAAAGAGCCCATAACAGCATTTATCATTTCCTAAACTCATTATTTAATGAGAAAACACTACCAAACTCTCAGTAATAAGTAAATGGTAACCTAATTTATACTGTCCCTGACCACAGGAGTCAACTCTGTGTCTCACTGATTAGTGAAATTGCATATTTTCAGCAGTGCCTGAAGAAATAATTTCTTTCATGCTGTTATTAATTTGGAAAAAAAGGCAATGGTATCCTTTCATTTTCCCTAGGCTATCAGCGCCCATACCCATTTGAGTAAGCCTTTCTTCTTGTTCATTTCTTTTTCCAGTGCTCTATGACTGAAGCACCTGAGCATCTGCATCTTACTGGGGTACCCAGACATTTACATTTATTTCCAGCTCTATCACAGTCCTACAGGGCAGTTTCACTGTGTGCAAATTCTACAACTCAGTCTGTATTCTTGTAACAAATTACTTCAGATGTGCACAGTACAGGGCCTCCACTGAAAGGGGACTAGTGTCCAATCTGACTTTCCCAGTAAACAAATGTAAAATAAATAAATAACGTACTCTAGCTAGGGACTGAACCAGAATGCTGCCAGCAGGATGGGAACATCTTGCTTTTCTCCATAAAATGTTCCTGTTGATAGCCCTCTGGCTCTTATTTATGTGCCTGCATCCTGCATGCATACTTTAAGACAATCTAAGCTTTCTGAATATGATACTGCACTGAATCTGTGCTTCCAGAAATAGCTAACTATGGCTTTGTTTTGCCATATACAGATATACTATTTTCAGCCTAGTATGGGTTTTACTCCAGTTTCTCATCTTTGGATCACCTGCAGAGATGCATTGTATCCCATCTAGCTCCCTGCAGCATCAACTGTATTAAAATAAATTGTCTTAGTACTGAATCCTTGCGTATCTCACTGATAACGGGTATATACCCCATTATTAATGACTTTTCATCCTGTCAACCAGTCACGTTACCACAGTATTCCATGTCTAGCAAGAAAAGCTTGCTATGTATTCATGCTGGATTGTATCAGATACATTGCCAAACCCAGAGTTCCTAGTTTACTACATTGCTTACTTTCTGAAATAAATCTAGACTGATTCAGTATGACCTACTTGTGAATCAATGTCTTATTTGCTATTATTTATCACAGTGACTTCTGGATATTTGATTTTTGTTTCTTTCAGAAGTATTTATACCATATTTTGGTTAAGTTACCACCTGTAATTTTCTGCCTTTTTTCAATCCCTGTTTCTTTGAAGGACAAATAACACTATCCTGCTCCAATTCTACTTATCAGACCATGAGAGGAGTATCAAAGGCTCACTGTTTTTCTTAGCATTTTAGGAGTTCAATCACATATCTTTCTTCTATAAAATAGTAGAAATAATCTGCTGTGTGCATGGGATTTTGAAATCCAGTCTGAGCACACATATTCCTTCTTCAGTAGTAAATGCTAAACCAAAATATTCCACATATGTCATTTTTACACTGTTGGCCCACTTTATCCCCTCTGTATTAAACTTGCAGACACCCCATTAGTTTTTACTGTTTCTCCAAGGCATGTTAAAAAAACAAAAAGATCTACCCTTCTTGCTTGACCCAGAGCTGGCTATGTTTTCATCTGAATGAATCTTTCTAATTTGGCTGTCTTCTTTGCTGCCTCTTGTTTAATGTATATTGTTACACAAACTTTACTCCTCCAATTCTTCACATCACTTTAGTGTAATTTTTCTCCTTAACCTTCATGATAACTGATCACATTTTGAACATAAAAGCCAAACTTACATGATTTTAAATTTGTAATTCACAATTTGCACTTTGACAAAACATAAACATCAGCAGTAGCTAAAACAATGGACCTGGTATCAGCAAAGGCCTCGGGGACAAAGTTCCTCAATATTACATTGTTATAAAGATATAATTACATAAGCAGAAGGGTACTACGGTATTTATAATCTAAATAGCTTACCTGATCAAGTGATTCAAGTCCAACTACATTTCCCGCTTGCAGCGATAATCCATTAAATAATTTTCAACTGTCGTTTTCTTCCACTCGCTCAGTCATTACTGCACATTTCCCGCTCGCAGCCAGCCGGACATGCAGTGAGCTCACTTCCGAGTGGCTGGTATCCTCCTTAAAGGAGCCAACACCAAATATGTAGGTACTTTTTTTTTTTTTAAAGCTACTTTATGTATTCCGATGCCCTAGCCAAAGCTATACAATTAGTTTAAAAAGGGGGAGGCGCACGCCCCTGCGCCAAAGCCTAAATCCGCCACTGGTTTAGATGACAGGTCAGAAGAGAGTTAAAGGGTCTAGAGTTTAGATTGAGAAGTGGAGGGGAGGATAGGGTGGGATTAGAATTGAGTGGAGGGGAAGGGCCAGGGTTGGGGTGGATATCACCATCTGTGGCTAGTCTGTGATTCAGAGTGGTAATGAATTTGAGGGCTTTGAGTAGAAGTTTGTAGTAATGTTTATCATTTGGCCTAATATTGGTAGGTTTGATAATTACATAGCGTTCGAGTTCTAACAAGGAGGGTGAGTAGGGAGTTGAGTCATGGCCTCTGTTGTTAATTATGGGGGAGGGGTTGGTTTGGTAGCCTGGGTGGTGGAAGCCTATGTAAGACCAGGTTTCATATAGGGTAGCTAGGTAAGGGACAAGTAGGAGGGGAAAAAGAGTTAGTATGATAAGCTTCCTAGGTGGTGTCATATTCCGTTTGATCTTAGAGGCTAGTGAGGTACAGGAAGTTAGTGGACAGTAGGGGGAGTGGTTTGAGGTTATAAAAGTACGAGTACTGGGGCGGGTGGGAATAATGGGCAGGGCGGGGAGCGGAGCGAGCACGAGTGAAGTGAGCTCATGAGCGGGTTTACACTAAGCCACTAGAGCCCAGGTTTCAAGATGTAACTCCTGAATAATTAACTTGCAGGTGAGTAATCTCGTCTAAACAAACATCGGGTTCAATTCCTATGCTTTGGGAGCTTGTTTTTAAAATTTTATAGCTGTTTGCCTTAGTTTTAGAGTGTGTTCTGTAGTTTAAGTGGAGTATATGCAAACAAGCTTGGATTTTTTTTTGGGTAAGCCTAGGGAGATTTGTGCTAGTGCTGAGGACCCTTAAATAATACTTTACTTTAAAGTCTATACTAAAATGACCAGATAATGACCTGTTTTGTTTTTACAGGTTGTGGGCAATAGTAAAGTAGTCGCTCGAAAAGGGCGAAGTTCTTTTCTGCCTCACGCTGTGCAGGGGAAGACCTGGGAGGGATAGAGAGAGAGCTTGATTTCAGAGGCAGTCAGAAGCAGCTGTGTAGCTTAAACAACATTAGACTACCCGAGGAAACCCTAAACTATGTTAGTAAAATCTTTACATATCTTTACATATAGCATAAATCATTATAACACATTAGCATTTTACTGCAACAGTGCCTTATGACTGAGAGTCAAAGAATATTGAATGTTGAATATCCTGCTTCTCAAAAAATATACAGAAGGCTCTCAATTTTCACTCTAATGAACAGCCCTGCAAAGAGCTTGTCATACTAAAGTCTGGTTACCAAACACATTTAGCTTTAGAGACACAACTTAGCTTTAAAGAAACAAGTAGCTACAATATTCATGCCATTCAATAGTGCATTATGTAACTATGTAGCAAAAAAGAGTTACATCAGTTACTATTAAATCACACAATTCAACTTAAATACATTTAACAGTCTATTAAGAACAATGAATAACAGATTAATACATACCTCAGGAGGTAGAGGCCGTTAACAAGGTCCTACAGCACTAGGGATTTGAAATTAAAGGCACCAGACAAGGGTTATTTCAAACCTTTGTAACAGGGATAGAATGGGGGTGGGGGTTTACACTAAGCCACTAGAGCCCAGGTTTCAAGATGTAACTCCTGAATAATTAACTTTCAGGTGAGTAATCTCGTCTAAACAAACATCAGGTTCAATTCCTATGCTTTGGCAGCTTGTTTTTAAAATTTTATAGCTGTTTGCCTTAGTTTTAGAGTGTGTTCTGTAGTTTAAGTGGAGTATATGCAAACAAGCTTGGATTTTTTGTTTGGGTAAGCCTAGGGAGATTTGTGCTAGTGCTGAGGACCCTTAAATAATACTTTACTTTAAAGTCTATACTAAAATGACCAGATAATGACCTGTTTTGTTTTTACAGGTTGTGGGCAATAGTAGAGTAGTCACCGAAAGGGCAAAGTTCTTTTCTGACTCACACTGTGCAGGGAAGACCTGTTTTGTTTTACAGGTTGTGGGCAATAGTAGAGTAGTCGAAAAGGGCGAATTTCTTTTCTGCCTCACGCTGTGCAGGAGAAGACCTGTTTTGTTTTTACAGGTTGTGGGCAATAGTAGAGTAGTCACTCGAAAAGGGCGAAGTTCTTTTCTGCCTCACGCTGTGCAGGGGAAGACCTGTTTTGTTTTACAGGTTGTGGGCAATAGTAGAGTAGTCCCTCGAAAGGGCTGTTCTTTTCTGCCTCACAATGTGCAGGGAAGACCTGTTTTGTTTTACAGGTTGTGGGCAATAGTAGAGTAGTCGCTCGAAAAGGGCGAAGTTCTTTTCTGCCTCACGCTGTGCAGGGGAAGACCTGTTTTGTTTTTACAGGTTGTGGGCAATAGTAGAGTAGTCGCTCGAAAAGGGCGAAGTTCTTTTCTGCCTCACGCTGTGCAGGGGAAGATTTTTTGCTCCTTCCTTCATGCTAAAAGCAGTCCACTTGATCAGAATGGTTTCTGTTTGCACTTTTATCTTTCAGCTCCTGAAGAGGTACATCATATCTTGGTGGGCTGTCAAAGGAGGTTGGGGAGGATATTTGCAAGACAGGGTGCATGGGACTGCTACTTGCTTTAAAGATGACTTATTTATTTTACATGACATGTTGCCAATGGCAACATTTCCATTATATCTGCACTATGCAGAACTACCAGATAAGGAAGAAGTTGCGTCAAAGTACCAGGTACCTTCACGATTGAGTTCCATTGTTGTGGCTTGTGGTGGCCCTGATAATGATGATGTGATTGCTTAAGTTGGGCTTTGAAGAAGCCTCTCAGACAGACATCCATGTTCCACTGACTGTGAACTGATAACTACAGCACGTGGTTGAAGCAGTGATTGAATATAAGTTGGGACAGTGTATTGGCCACATTGAGTGACCCCTGCATTTCTTACATGAGATCATCAGCTGCAGATGGTTCTCTCTAGGCTGACATCTGGGTCGCCTTGGCAGGCCACCAACAGACAGCACCCCACCCAATCCCCTGCTTGGTTTGATTTCCTTCTTAATGTGTCATGCCTAATATCTTGTGGATGATCCAGCTATGCCAGTTTGTTCAAATTCTTTTTGTATCAGTCAATCCTTTGTTACTCCAATTTTGTGTGTGCAAAACCACCCCCTGTTTGCATTGTTCCATGTCTGTCTGTTAGCCCTGTGAACTATTCTACATCCCTTTTCATACCCAGTTTTCCATTGCATGCCTTACTCCTCATACTTTGTTTTTTTATACAGAATAAACAAATAAATAAATACAATTTATTTTATCATCCCACCTCCCACTTTGCACTGCCCTATATATTCCCCTTGTATGTCTCCCTCTGTTTTCCTACTGCCTATACACACCCTTTCCAATCCATTTGTATACTGAAAGGTCAGTCAGTCAGTGTCAGTGTTGCAACAGGTAGCACATTCATGATTGGTGCAGAAGGCTTCGGGTTCTATTCCTACACTAGGTAGACGGATTGCTGACACTGCAGTGTAGCATAAGAGGGGGTGCTGTACTCCTGATCCTTCAGATGAGGCATTAAACCAAGATCCTAATATTGCTTAGGTTATATGATCTATAGCAATATATGCGAAGTGTTATGTTAATATAATTTGATTACTTTTATATGAATGTAAAATTGCCTATGTCACAAATGATAATTCAATAAAGGTGTTTGGAAAAAAAAAGATCCTATCTGCTTGAATTGGTAGTAGCTCATGTGGATATAAAATATCTCATGCCACTTATTGAAAGGAATAGGAGAAGTTCCCTGAAAAAGAATAGGGAAAGTTCTCCGATTACCTGGCCAAATTTATCATTGTAACATAAATACCACCTCAGGTCTCTGCTGAAAAGAGGCCATTAGCTAAGTGGGACTATATCGGTCGACAAAGAATATAAAAATCAAAAAAAAAAAAGCTGCGGCCACATAAAACAATACTCTGGCTAACATCATTCTTTTTCTCAACTTGATACAATTTTATACCATGATAACTTATTCCAAGGTACATTACCAGGAATTAGGCATCCTCCTTCTGTTCTTGTTACTCTGCTGTATTTCCTACTGCAAGTCTCTCACACTTTGCTCTATTGTAACATAACGCCAGTGCCACAATTTCACTGGTGAGTTGGACCACAAAGTGTCTCCTTCAAAACTTGGTAGCCCCAGCAAACCCTGTAGAAGTTAATAACTATTCCAGAGCAAACTACACCTGTATATAAGCAATAGTTTATTAAAATTCAATGGTCCTCCCAACCCCAAGTTCACAGCAACCGATGTGGAATTGTTCACAGAGTCCCTAAACAACCATGTAAATGGCTGTATAAAGACTGCTGCACCTACTAGATGTAAGCCCGAAACAAACCACACTGGTGGAATCCTAACCTAAATATGGTATATAACAAAAGGAAAAAAGGCATGTCTAAACTCAGGAAGAGCAACTCCCATAATAAGAGATCTTTAATTAAACTAAACAGAAAACTAAGAGAACTAATTAAGTCCAACAAGGCCAATTACAAGCTCGAGAGAGCCTCATAGGCTAAAGACAACCACAAGGCCTCCTACAGCTACGTCTAAAACCTCAAAGGCAGCATGCATCAGTGTGAAGAACTGGTGATTATATGGTGCCAGCTTCATAGAGCAGAGCAACATAGTGAATTTGCTGTCTGACAAATGCACCTCAAACTTCACCCCCACTGCCTCCTGCACCCCACCATGAAATACCTGCTAGCATAACTCCTCCAACTGTTAACAGGGAGCATGTCCTGATGGCACTCGATAAGGCCAAAAATACATCCTCAGTGGGTCCTGACAATACCCTGGGATGCCTCCTAAATAGCTGGAAACATGACCTATCAGACCATTTTAGGTCACTTTTCAACTATAGCCTCAAAACAGCTTTTGAACCATAAGAATGGAGGGCTACAATGATTACCCCACTTTACAAGGGTGGACCATCAATTGACTCCAAAAACTATAGACCTATTAATCTGACTAGTCTAATATGCAAAGCAGTAGAACAAATTATCATGGAATTGCTCAAGAAAGACATAGGCAACCTTCATACACTGGGCACAACGTAGTTTGCCTGTGTCAAAAGAAGATCATACATACTAAACCCGGTAGACTTCTTTGAGAAGGCTACCAAAGCAATGGATGAGGGTAAAATGGTGTATTCAGCTTATCTGTTCCTGGCTAAGACATTTGATACAATATCCCACTTGGGTACAGTTGATAAATTCACTAAACTGAACATAACCCCCTATATAACTCATTGGGTTGTCAGATGGCACACAGACAGGACCCAGTAAGTCAGGATCGGTGATATCACCTCCACGAAGAGACTGGTCACCAGTGTGGTACCTCTGGGCACCACACTGGACCATTCCTATTTGGCATCTGCTTTTCAGAGGTAAAGACTGATGTCAAGGGCCTTTGGCTGTCCAAGTTCACAGATGACTGCAAATTGGGAACTATCATAGATTCCCCCTGTGACACAAGCATCTTACAAAAGGGTGTAATACAAACAAATGATTCGTGTCAAAGTCATGGATTGAAATGCAATGCCAAGAAATCCATTATGGTGCCTTTTGGGAAAACTGCCACCCAGGGTAATTATTACATCAATAAGACACCCTTTAGAGTTGACCCAGTAGTCAGGGAATATGGGAATATATGTAGACAGTAATCTGGCCTTAAACCAACATGTGACCAAGGTAGTAAGGAAATCATTCTATGTTGCCCAATTTATATGTAAGAGCATGGTATCCAGGTCCAAGGAAGTCATAGTGCCACTTTATTTGTCCCTTATTAGATCCATCATTGAGTATAATGCCCCCTTTGGCATGTACATGACCAAACATATGCAACAGGTGGAATGCCCACAAAGGTTACCTACCAGGAGAACCCATGGTTAATCACATCATTCTATATGGGTCATCTTAAAGCCCTATCTCTATACTCTGTCTCCTACAGGTTACTGAGTAGCGATCTATGACTGGCATACAAGGCATCCTAAGTGCCAGCTCTGATGGACCTTTTGTACAGCTACAAAATGAACAGCATCAGAACTACTAGAGCCAAGGATTTAACTTTTGTTTGTAGCCTTAATAAGACATTTTGGCAAGATAGACATGTGCCTCAGAAGATCCCCATGCTCTAGAAGAGGCTCCTCATCCATGTGAAGCAGAGTCCATCCCTAACCCTATTTAAGTGTAACCCTGATCAATGGATGAGAAATCAGAAATTCACCCTGGGTCTGGCCCCCATGTCTGTGACAGACACAGGCAGACAGTAATGCCTAAACTAACATACTTCCCCCACATAACTTACTAGAAAATTCCTAACATACTCCATCCTAATAATGGCCCATGATACTTAAGGAACCAGTTGGGTTGGATTGCACAGCTAGGCTTATAAAGGCCCTGTTGGTCATTAGTCTAGTATGTAACTATGAGTCTATATCTGAGCTGAACAGGAATCACTGCTTAGAGCAGCTAAATGCTACATATGCATCCATAATTAGTATTTCTTGCACTGTGCAGAACAACTTTTTCACATAAGCAGTGCATACACATAATATTAAAATAATCCTTCTGGAATAGCTGAAATCATATGGGTATAACATTTTGGAGTTAATACTTAATGAAATATCCCTGTGCAAGGACTGACACACTGCTGTTGAAATTTTCCCATTTTAAATTCTTTCTCTCTTTCCCCAGCTAACTCTCACATGGTCTGAGGATTTTGAGTAAGTGCTGCCACTTGCTTGTATATTAGAACATGAGGTAGAGCTGTGTACCTTTATTCATACCCTGCATGTATTAGGCACATATGATTTAGTCCCTGCACTTATAGGTATGTCTGTGCAGGCCTGGCATGATGTAATGTCTTACATGCAATTCTGCACTCATTGACTTCAGAGGATGGTGTAACACTCATTGACTTCAGAGGATGGTGTAAGTCTGAGGCTGTCTTACACGCAGTCCTGCACAAATTGGCTTCAAAGGATGGTATAAGTCTGAGGCTGTCTTACACATACTCATTGGCTTCAGAGGATGGTGTTACATCTGAGGCTGTCTTACACGCAGTCCTGCATGCACTCATTGGCTTTAGAGGATGGTGTAAGTCTGAGGCTGTCTTACACACAGCCCTGCACTCATTGGCTTCAGAGGATGGTGTAAGTCTAAGGCTGTCTTACACGCAGTCCTGCACAAATTGGCTTCAAAGGATGGTATAAGTCTGAGGCTGTCTTACACATACTCATTGGCTTCAGAGGATGGTGTTACATCTGAGGCTATCTTACACGCAGTCCTGCATGCACTCATTGGCTTTAGAGGATGGTGTAAGTCTGAGGCTGTCTTACACACAGCCCTGCACTCATTGGCTTCAGAGGATGGTGTAAGTCTAAGGCTGTCTTATACATAGTCCTGCACTCATTGGCTTCAGAGGATGGTATATGTCTGAGTCTGTTTTACATGCAGTCCTGCACTCATTGGCTTCAGAGGATGGTGTAAATCTGAAGCTGTCTTATACGCAGTCCTGCGCACACTGGCTTTAGAGGATGGTGTAAGTCTGAGGCTGCACCATGACCAAAACTTGAAAGTAATTTGCATTGTGAACGTCTTCAGTATGAGATGATACCATCCATGACTCAGTAAATATTCCTTCACAGCAGTCACTGACCATAAATTGTAAATATTTTTGAGCCTTTTTCTGGCAAGAATTACACAAAAATATTCCTACTGATTAAAACAACAATAGCAACAACCATAATAATAATAGCAATAATAATACTAATAACTCAAGGAAATAATTAAATATATATGTCCTTGCTGGGAAAAAAATAGGCTTTAGGTTTTACAGAATGACTGTACTTCTAATAATTTTCAGAAATCTGCATTATGTTATCTTCATCCATTGAATTATATGCATGTGGGAAATTAAATACCTATTCACTCACTGAAAATGAGAACAGAGCTGTGGTTTTCCAACATGTCAAACAACTCCATGAATGTAGAAGAAAATAAATGCACCCTATCTCATTGGAAAGTATATTGTGTTTACAGTTTTACAGAATAAACTGCCATCTCAGTTATTTGTAGTAAACTGTTTATCATGGTTTTCAGTCCTTGAAAATGCATTAAACAACTATTTGAGGGGTGAGAAATAAATTCCATATTTTGTCATCAGTAAGAGCAGCAGACTTTACAGAATAACTGCCCTCCCAGTATTTTCAGAAATCAGTGTTATATGATCTTCATTCATTCAATAGCTCAAGGAACACTATCAATAGCAGAAATACAAAGCTTATTTCCCCGATGAAAACATAACATGCTTATGGTTTTCAGAGTAACTGCCAACTTAATAATTTACAGATGTCTGTGTTATGTGAATAACAATCACTGAATCTATCAAGTAGCTATAGGAATGGGGAAATAGTCTTGTCGTCCCTACTATCTGTCTATTTTACATTCATACATATATTTCTGACTGAGAAATCTTGTTTAACAGAGAAAGTAGTCTTACAGTAATATTCAGTAGTTTATAGTACATGATTTTAATATATATACTAGGCTAACAACCACTGGGGCCTTTATAAGCCTAGCCAAGCATCACATGTGTATCCTGGAAGTTTGTGTGCTGGCCTCTGTAAGTCCAGCCAAGCTTCCCAAATGTATCTCACAAGTTTATGTGCCTTAGAGGCCTTGGACTGGTACTATGAACTCCATCCCTTTGGCTATTTAAGTAAGTGGTGAAGTGGAGAGCAACAAAAATGGCTATTCCTTCTACTGGCACACCAACCAGGTGGCCATATGCATGAAACTCCCCCGTCCCTCCTGCCCCAGCCATGCAGGTCCCATTTCTGTGCCCTGCCCCAACTCCTTCAACTTATTTTATTAAAAAAAGTCTTCTTCTAAACTATAGCAAACTGTTAGCTACAAATGCAATTTATACCCTGCCTGCACAGAACACTACAGCATTCATGTTTTAATTTAAAACAAAATAACAGTTCTTCTTTTAGACTCATAGATTGTTACTAAGCTAACAACCTGGGGGGGGGGGGGGGGCTTTCTAAGCCTAACCAGATGTTCCCGAAAAAATAATTATATCCTGGTTCCAAATAGAACATTGAAGGCCAGGCATTTATATGCTACTTCTGTCCATAAGGGACATGGATGCCAGGCCTGGTGTAAATTTCCTATTCCTCATTGACTGGTTTAGGTTGCACTTAAATTGGGTAATAGATGAACTCAGCTTCACATGGAAGGGAAGGCTGTTTCATACAAATGGGCAGTCTCTAGGACATATATCTGTCTCTCCAGCATGTTCTGTTTAAGTCATAGACAAAATTCAGGTCCCTAGACCTTGTAATTCTGGTACTGTTTAACTTACAAATATGAAGATCCTTTTTTAAACTGGAGCAAACAGCTTGCTAAGCATGTAGCAAACAGTTGCTACACTTTTGTACCCTTCCTACATGGAGTACTACAGCACTTGGATTTAAGTTAAGAAAAAAAAACTGTAGCAAACTTCTTGCTACAATATAGCAAGCAGTTGTTAAAGTTTAGACCACGCACAGAGAGCTATATCACTCAGGTTTGACAAGAAATGCAAGACAAGTATTTAAAATCTGGTATTGCATTAAAGAGAAATCAGGATTGGCTGATCATGCCCCCAACACTTTGTGCCTGGGGCAGTTGCCCCTCTTGCCCTGCCCTTGCTATACTACTGTTATAAATGGTATATGTAAGCTAGGGAAAGATTTACAGCCTGCCTCTGCCTATTAGAGACATAAGTGCTAGCCTTGGATCCCACTCTGACGTTATTAATTTTGCAGATATGCAAAATGTTCATCAGAGTGGGATCCAAGGATGCCTTGTATTACAGGCATAGATCACCTCTCAACAGTCTGTAGGAAGCAGAGTATAGAGATAGGGCTCTGAGGTGATTTGCTTAGGACATGCTGTTACATCCTGTATTCTTTCTGTGAGGAATTATGTGGACATTCTAGTTGTTGAATGTGCCTGGTTAGGTGCATACTGAAGGGGGCATTGTACTCAATGATGGGATGACGCAGGCCTAATACAGTGAAAACGATGACTACTTTGGACCTAGATGCCATGCCCTTGCTTATAAGTTGAACAACATAGAATGATTTCCTTACTACCTTAGACACATGTTGGTTGAAAGCCATGTTACTATCTACATACTTACCCTAATCCTTGACTAGTGGTTCTGCTCTTACGGGTGTGTTATCAATGAGGTAATTTCCTAGGTTAGCTAACTTTCAAAAGAATAGTATTATGCATTTTTTGGCACTGAGTTGCAAGCTGTGGTGTTGTCACCAGTCTGTGTTACTCTTTCCTGAGGGATGTTAGTGTCTTGGGGGGATTCTATGACTGTTCCTAGTTTGCAGTCATCTGCAGACTTCATCAGCCCGAGATCCTTGACAGTGGTCTTGACTTCAAGAAGTAGATGTCAAAAAGGAGCAGACCAAGCACAGAGCCCAGAGTGACTGTTCTCTTTGTGGAGGCAAATGCCACAGCCTCAACAACCAAGTACATGGTGGCAGCAAAGGCAATGTGTGTTGTGCTTGGTGTACAGTGCGTGCTTATGTAGCTACAACATTCAGGAGTGTGCTATAACATGGAAAAAATCCTGCACACTGCTGTAGTCACACAAATACTCCACTATGTATTTAGGAAATGTTCCCTAGACACCAGCAAGTTAATAATAAAGAATTTTAATATAAAATGACATATGTGGTGTTTAGTGTTTGTCAATAAAACTTAATCACCTTCTTCCAATTACCTGGTCATCAGTGTACAAAATTGCATACAGCATATTAACAGAACTGTACAATATGCAATAATTTGATAAAATAGTTCCTGCTAAATTAATCATTCCAATATAACAAACAAACAATAAGCAGGTGAGAAATGTTATTACAAAACACAGCAACAATGTAAAACTGCTGCAACATATCCAAAAAATAACTACTGCTACAATTCAAAAAGTTGTAGTCTTAAAAATAGCAGTACAAACACTATACAACAATTCTTATACAATTCTTAATACTTCAAACTCTGAATCTCAAAACACTACTCAGGCAGGTGAACAAGTATCACTAGAACATGGCCCACTTCAAATAGTGAAATTTATTAACAAGTATGTTCCACAAATAGCTGCTAAAAAGTTGTAACCTTTGGCTATAAGGTGTGTTAAAAAGGCTCAGTACAGAACAGAAGAGGTTCGAAAACAGTCCTTCCAGCCATCTAAAGATTTCTCTCACTCTCCAACTTCCCCTCATGTATAACCATCACTTTCTCCTCCCATTGCAGCCACAAATGAGAACACAAATAGGGCTAAAAATGCCCAAAACCACCACCACCAGTCTTCCTCCCATCTTATCCTTCCTTTGACAACAGCAAACATGACTGGGACTCAAAAAGCAGCATGATATCCTCTTCCAAGTCCGTCCAGCTCATGAACCGTAAAATGCAGTAAATTTAAACCAAAGCAGGAAGGTTCAGTGCAAATTCAAGTCAGTAAGACCAAAAAACATCTAGCAGGCTCTCCAGTCTAGCAGCGGTCTGCAGACATTTTAAAAGTCATACTACTATGGACGCAATGGCCCAAGAATAAGAAAAAAAATCCAAATAAAATGGGAGGACAAAGGCCCAAAGATTGGAAGTTGGGAACAGATTTTAAATATTCCTCTTTCATACTTATAAAGCCAATAGAATAAACAGGTTTTGCATTTAGTGTGCATTTTCTGTAGTATATGAAGTCTAAACTAAAACTCAAGTGTCATACACATTTTATATAATGGAAATGAACAACCCCACAGGTATTACCACTCTCTTGTGCTCAAATATATAATGAGCTTTTTAAGCACAATATGTTTCAGTTATACTGGTTATATTGATAGCCCATAAAAGGGCCAGTCAAGCATACTTTAATACAGTCATAATGAAAAGAGGACCTCTTATGGTGAGACTGACTTTAGCTTTCGTTGGTCCAATGATTAGAAGGAATAAGCATGCACACTTAACAAGTGTTCACAACTGATACTTGCATTCTCAGATTATTTGTTTCTATTTTATAAGAAACATGGAAAAACTATAAAGGGGGAAGATGTATGCCAGTTTTAAAATGCACTATTACAGACCAGGAATTTCTATTGAGGTCCTGCAAGCACTGTGCTGACCCCCAGACATGCAAATGAATACACACACGCACACACACACACACACACACACACACACACACACACACACACACACACACACACACACACACACACACACACACACACACACACACACACACAGAACTGGTGTAGTCCCTTCCTCTGTTGAGAATGATGCAATTTTAAGATGCTAGGTGATCTTCAGGCCAGGTTTATTTTTGATATAATAACAAACAAATAAAAACTAAAGCAAAAAAAAAAATCCAAACTGCTCAATGCACAAACTTCTTTATTTTACCAAATCAAACAACCTCCTCTCCTTCTTCTTCCAATATTAAACAACACTGACCCAAAAGCCACCGACTATGGCAAAAAAACAAACAGCAAGGCAAGTATCAAACTTTTATTCTCTCTAGCGCTTCGGTGTTACCACCTTCAAGGAGTATCAAACAATAACAAACATCAACACACATTTTTATACACCTCACATAATTAACATCAATTATTCAATTAAATACTTAAATTACCAAATCTTTAAAGCAAACATTTCCAATTCAGGTCATTATTAAGACCATTAGGCACAAGTGTTTTATATTTTAAAATATAAATACTTTCTTTATACCATAAATTTTGTTTTAATATATTTTCATCACCACAAAAGCATTCCACAGTTTCCAAAACTGTGCCTTGTAACATGGTGATGTCACTATCATGAAACATTTTAAAATGTAAAGAAATTATCTTGTCTTCCCTTATATTCCTAATATCTCTTATGTGCTCCATGAATCTGACATGAAATTCTCTTTTTGTTTCCCCTATATAAAACAGAGCACAAGGGCATCTTAATGCATATACTACCCCTTTGCTCCTACATGAATAAGCATCTCTGGGTTCAAATTTAACCCCATTTATATTGTTAAAAGTATTCACAATATTTACACAAACACTGCATCTCTTGTAGCATGATGTTCCCTTTGTCACTAATAAATTAGGTATACTAACAGCTGGTAAACTGAATCTGCCATGCACCACCATATCTTTTAAATTCCTTCCCCTCTTATATGAAAAGAGGAGCTTCTGTGGCAGAATTTCCGCCAAAAATCTATCTTCTAACAAATACTTCCAATAATATTCTATCAAAGTCCTTATTTCCTCACTTTTGATGTTGTATACAGATTCATAATAGATTGTATCTGCCTTATTTATATTCACCTCTTCATATTTAGGTGCCCATGAGCTATTCAACACCCTATAACTGGATCTATTACTCCTTCTACTACTATTATTATATACTCTTTCCCAAACTCTGGTTTCAGCCTCCCTCAGAATATCTGAGTTATAACCCCTTCTCAAAAACATGTCCTTAGTCTGTTCCATTTCATTCCCCAACATATTCTCATTACTACATAATCTAGAAATGCGGACTAATTCCCCATAGGGTAAAGCTCTTAAAACATGGGGAGGATGGCAACTAGAGCATGGAGGTACTGATTCCCAAATGTTCCAAAATTCTGAATTTTAACTTTACATTTAGTCTGACCCACATACCAAGCAGGAAACTTACAACTACACTCTATAATATAAACAACCTCCCTTGACACACAATTAAATAAATCATATGAAACTAATTTTCTCCTATTGATCTTAGTGCCTGTCAGATTTTTAACTTTGGGACACACCTTGCAATGCCCATATTGGAACATGCCTCTACACCCTGTCAATGAATGATGTGGTTTATAAACTTAATTCAAATTTTCTTTTAAATTATGGCTTCTCTTATAGGAAAAAGTGACATGTTTAGGAAAAAACTTTCCTATTAATTTATCATCGCTAACCACATGTCACAAATCCCTACTGATACCTTCTTTAACTTGAGGAAAAAGGTGAATATCTTGAGACAATAAATAACTTGGCCCTACTTCTAACAACATCTACATCAGTAAACTCATTTTGACATCTAACATTATACATACCTATCCTACCATCTTCCAATAAACATTTTTGGCTTTACTAATTTGTCCATCTGTATAATCTCTTTCTCTAAGCCTATATTCCACCCCACACAGTTCATTCTCTCTCAACTCTACATCTAACGTATTACTAAAAATTGTTTTAAACTTCCCATAGGGCAATGAATCCAACAAATGGGGGGATGCATACATACTAGCAGCATATAAACAATTATTGACTGCTGTCTCCTTCTTTTTAAATTTAACAGTCTGCCCTCCTCATAAAGTGTGATATCAAGAAAATTAATGCTCTTACTATTACATTAATATAAAAAAATTGAGTCCATGGGATTGTCATTTAAAACTTCAAAAAATTCCAGAAACTTGCAGACATCACCTTTACCAACAAAATAAAATAATCTATATATTTCTTACAAAAACACAGGTTCAGTTTAATATCTGGTTGGATATAAAAACTTCCTTTCTAAATACCCCCCCTGTATATGATAGCATATGTAGGGGGCAAAAGACACCTCTATAGATGTACCTTTAAGCTGCCAAAAAAAAAAAAACTCATTCTCAAAAAAAAAAAAAAAAAAGTTATGAGTCAGACAAAATTCTAAGAGGGAAATCAGGAAAGAAGTATAAAGTCCCTCACCCATAATATTCAACACTGCCTCAAGACCCCACTTATGTTGAATGCTGGTATATAATGATTTAACATCAGTTGCTACCCAATAGTAATCGTCTTACTAAACAAGCAAGTATGAACCCATTCCTGAAATAATAGGGCATTCTGGAGGATTTAACAAGTTTTTACATATTTTTAGAGATGCCATATATCACCAGGTGATAATAATATTTAATAAAATGTTTTTTCACATCATTCCCATCTAGGAAACCCAACCTTTCCCCCTCTCCAAAATTTTTAATACAGCCCTATTGAAAAGAGAAAGGGGATTACTTCCTAATCTCACATATTATGTTTCATCAACCAATAAATCATAAACTATTTGGAAATACTTGGTTTTACTCATAACCACTTAATTTCCACCCTTATCTGTTTGTTTAAACTCATACATATGTTTTAACTTTCAAAGTTGCTGTAATGCCAATCAGTCACCTTTAGTTAAATTATAACTCTTCTGGGAATCCAAAAAAGTTATTAAGTTCAAATTCCACCTTTTTACATACCGCCTTTTCAAACAAACAATAGTAGGTACATTCTGAGGGGGTGAAAAAGTAAGAACACAAGGGGGGAGGGCAACTAACTTCCCATAACCTGTACAAAATGATTCTCCTTCATTTGATTCAGTAGTACAAATATCATACAGTATACTCAAATCAGATTCAAAGTCTATTTCATAAATAGACATATTCAACAAAGAATCATCACCTTCCAAAGTGTCATCAGCAATATTCAAAACATTTTCATTTTGCATTTTAATACCAAAAATACTTTTAAATATACTTTTATCATCAATTAATAAATCAGCTAATGAAGGATTATATGTAGGAACAAATTTACTTCCTTTCAACAAAATGGACGTCATATCTGAAATGACCTTCAGGTCTGAGAGATTAATGATTTCCAAACTACTACCATGTCCTGCACCAGAAAAAGTGACACTTTTAACAGTCAAGACAAAATTGTCCAATTCATTTAAGTCACATCTTCTTCCTACAATGTCTTCCTTTTCTCCCAGTTCTACAACCATTTGAATGAAAAGAACAATAGTTACCATCTGAATTCATTGATTCCCTAGTGCTTATAGGTTGTCCATCCTCAAATGTTAACACTTTTTTTAGTGGAAGTAGTGTCTGCTGAAGAAACAAGAATCTCACCCGGTCAAACTGCTGCTGCTCCTGCTGCTTGTATTTCTAACCTTTGACCTCCCACATCTTGATTTCTGCTGCCATAAGAATATAAGGCTGCCTTTGAAATCCTTAATGTCTCTAGAGAGTTTTTTTTTTTGCATTGGATAACCCCTAACTCAACCTTCTTTACATTGGACTTAATATTCTGCATTTTGTCATTATACAACAAAGCTGGCTGTTCTGCCAGCAGTTTAACTCTGTAGATGAACAATCTCATTTCTAACTCTACCACATGGACTTAAGTTTCTTTTTATCAAAATTCAAAGCCAACACAATATACACTGCTGAGAGACCTGCTTCCATTCATCCAACAGGTCAACTTTATATTCACCAAAGTCTGTGGCTGGAAGGTGCTCAACCCTCCAGTTCAGAAACATAAAATGGGTGCACTCTGCCACAGCTTACACTCATTTTGAATACCAAGATTTCTGAGCACATGATGGGAGTGATATTAGGGTTAAAAGCAGCAGAAGCATACCAGTTAGTGTTATTAGCAGCCACCAGTGCCAGTGCCCAAAATGTTGTGTGCCATGACCATCTGTGCCAATGGAGGATGTATAGACAGTATGGTATTCCTGTCCCTACCAAAGTATGTGCAGCTTTAACCATCTGACCTACAGGGACCTCTCAGCATGTTCTGGGAGGCACATTAAATTAAAGATATCAGACATGTCAACTTCACAAATTCTAAACCAATTCTTCAACATTATGTTACAGCATATAAAGGAAGATTACTGGTTTATCAGGTCAACAGAGGAGACAACTAGCACCATGTGGGGATTTTACTATATAGCACATTATCTTGCAGTCCCAGGAGCCACAGGCTGCACAAAGAGTGTTATTAATGCAACTCCTGGTTTGGAGGGCCTGAAACATATTAGTAAAAAGAACTTCTGTTATATGAACTACCAGGTGGTCTGCAATGCCCAGGGTGTTATTTATAATGTATCCATGTGCCATCTGGGCAATTCACATCAATCACACTTTTGGCACAGCACCTGTCTGAGCTATATCAAAAATTGTTCACACTGAGGGATTTCTGAGTGGGTCATCTGTCTTGTAGATGCACACACATGCTAGTGAGACAAGTGTATACACACAAGTACCATGACAGCAGTGTGCATGCCACATATGATATGTTGTATATTGTCTGCTACAGGCTATGCTGGATCCACCATAAAGCCCTAGTTCATAACCCCCTGTCAGCAACTCTCAGATCATGCAGGGAAGGGCCTGTAATGCAGCACATGCATAAACACAACATATAGAAGTTTAAATTACTGAAAGGATGCTACCATAGTTTAGGGGTAGTCAATTCAGTTCAGACATCTGCAGCAAGGTTTTTGTTGTGTGCACCACAATACAAAAAAATGGCAGTGGAAAAACAGATGGAGTAGCATATAAATATCTTGGCAGGGCCTTCCACATCAGTTATATAGCAGCAGAGGGGCAGTGTAGAGAGTCAGGGGAGGAAAGCAGCAGTACCACAACTGAGGCAAAGATGGGAAATGCACTGCAGCACTGGCAAAATCGGAGCATCTGTTCCACAGTTATGAGCCATGACACAGAGAACATTTACTGTAAAATGACACATGCATTATCATACCCTGGCTATGCAGGGCCAAACACTGTACATCAGAAATTACTATACCCACAAGAATTGTGTGTTGGGGGGCATAGTCATCATCACTTGCACAGGTTCGGGGATGCAGTGAAAAAAGACTGCGGCACTATGAGATGGAGAAGGTCTGTAGGAGGTGAACATGCTATTCACATACTCAGGGGGATTATGAGGAGCCAGAGATCACATCTTTCTGTGGTGCAGTGAAACTGCCATGGCATGTTCACTGTCAGTGTCCACTGCATTGGCTAGTAGTGGTGTGGTCCATGATAATGAAGGCATGTTGCTAGGTGGATCCACCATGATGGAGCTTACTTTATGTTGATTACTGATGACTGCATAGTCTTCCCTCACATATGAACCATAAATATGACTAAAGCTTCCCCTATGCACCTGGTTGCCAGCTGCAGTAAGTCTTATGCACAGTTTCTGCCTACATTTGCATATTGTGGTCACCTGACATAGTGTTCTGGAATCTCATACCTCTTACAGCATGTCCTTCCCAGGGTTTCCATTGTACATGGTTTGCTCACCTAAGCTACAAGCAAATGGTACATTGCCATGCCATAGGTTCACAATAACACATGGATAGCATACCCAATCTTTCTTGCTGTCAGTAATATCCACCTCAGGGTCTGTTCATGTGTTCATAGGTTCATAAGTGTGTATTAGGTTAATGATCACCAGGATCTTTTTAAGCCTAGCCATGCATCCCAAATTGCTTAAAAGTTCTAGTACCCTACATAAGCATAAGCATAGTCTTGGGAGATGAACCATTTACAAGCAAGGGCCTGATAGATGAACCATTTACAGGTTGCCTGTATCCATTAGAGACATAGATGCTAAACCAGGGATAAATTTCCTGTTCCCCATCCAACTGTTCAAGTTACACTTAAATTGGGTTAGAGAGGAATTCTGCTTCACATGGATGGGGAGCCTGTTCCAGAGAATGGTATAGTCTCTGGGATACATACCTGTCTCTCCAGCAGATCCTATTTATATCAAGGCAAGGTTTAAATCTTTAGAATGGGTAGTTCTGGTGCTGTTTGTTTTGGAGATATGCAGGACGGCCATCAGGATGGGGTCTGACAATGCCTTATATGCCAGGCATAGATCCCCCTCAGTAACCTGTAGGAGACAGAATATAGGGATAGGGCTTTGAGGCGGACTGCATAGGACATGTTACTTATGCCTTGTACTATTTTCATGAGGAACCTCTGTGGATGTTCCAGTTGTTGGATGTGCCTGGTTAGGTACATACCAAAGGGGGCACTGTACTCAATGATAGTTCTGATGAATGCCTAATATAGTGGAACAATGACCTCTTTGGACCTAGATGCTATACCTTTGTTTACAAGTTGCACAGCACAAAATGATTGCCTCATTATTATAGACATGTGATGGTCAAAGGCTAGATTACTGTCTATGTGTGTCACCATATCCCTGACTATTGGGCCAACTCGTAGAGGTGTGTTGTCAATATTATAGTTACCGTGGGTAACTGTGCATAAGACTTACTGCAGTTGACAACCAGGTGCATGGGGGAAGCTATAATGATTTTCCGAAGGATACTATTATGCATGTCTTTGCATTTAGTATCAGTCCATGGCTCTGACACCAGTTATTTGTCTGTGACTGCCCTTCCTGGAGAATATTTGTGTCAGCTGGGGATTCTATGACTGCTCCTAATTTGCAATCATCAGCAAATTTAGTCAGCCAAAGGACACTAACATTGGCCTTGATATCAGGGAAATAAATTCCAAAAAGGAGAGATCTCAGGACCAATCCCTGAAGGACTCCTCTTGTGACTGGCCTTTTTGTAGAGGAGGACTCCCCGATTCTTACTTCCTGGGTCCTCTCTGTGAGCCAGCTGGCTATCTACTGGGTGACATAAGGGTTTACACTTAACCTCTTGAGTTTGTCAACAATGCCCAAGTGTGGTATTGTGTCAAATGCCTTGGCCAGGTTAAGTTAGGCAGTGTGAACCATTTTGCCCTCATCCACTGCTTTGGTGAAGTTCTCAAAGAAGTCCACCAGGCTGAGTAGGCATGACTTGCTCTTGATGAAGTGGAGGTGGATTGGCTACAGCATTTGGAGGTTTCCTTTATCATTATTGATCATTTCCATGATAACTCTTTCCATGGTTTTGCACATGAGACAATGAGATTTATGGGTCTGTAGTTTCCAGGATCTGTAGATGGTCCACCTTTGTGCAGAGGGATGACTATTCCTGAGCTTCTCCATTCATGAGGCATGAAGCCTGTTTGGAGGCTACAGTTAAATAGCAATTCCAGAGGGCCTGATAGGTCATATTTTGTGCTGTTTTAGAAGGCATCCTGGAATATCTTCTGTGCCTATTGATGCAGCGTTCTTGCCCTTAGACAGAACATTAAGGACCTATTTCCTAGTAATAGAAGGGGGAGTTATATTTGATGATATTTCCTGAGGGTAGGTTGAGAGATAGAAAGGGGTAAAGTTGGAAGTGAATTTGTCAGCCAGTAGGTTTGCTATATGTTTTGTCTCATTATAGTTGGCTCCATTAGCAATGAGCTCCACTCACAATTGTGCATTGCCTTTGAAGTTGTGGACATAACTAAAGAATGCATTATGGTTGTCCTAGGTCTGGGAGGCTACAATTACCTCAACATTGGCTTTGGAAAACTTTATTTCTCCTCAGAGTTGTTTCTTTGTTTAGTTTGATGAGAGTGCATTTATCCTGCTGGCAGCTGCACCTCCTAATTTTTGTTATCATTTTCTTCCTCCTGTTATACAGCCTATTGATCTTGTGATTCTACCAGGGTGGCTTGTTTTTAAGTATGTTCCTGGTGGTACATCTGCTGCTATGCAGCTATTAACGTGCATGTACAGGGTTTCCTGTGAACAATTCTGAATAGGCAATGGTGTTCTCAAGGTTTATGTAGGCTTGAAATTTTTTAAGGTTATCACTTAATAGTATGAAGTTCTCATTAGAGTATTTCTTGATCATTCCAGGGTTATCTGAGGTTCCAGGTTTTATTTTTACTTCAAAAGAGACCATTTTGTGGTCTGACCTAACCAGACAATACATTACACTAAGGGATGTGCAGCACTTTCCCATGTTAGTGAGGACCAGATCAAGTATGTTTGCACCCCTGGTCTCTGTATTAACAATCTGGTCCATGGAGTTTATGTTTATAAAATCCAGGAATCTCTGTTCCTGCACATTTGGTGTCATATATGATTCCCAGTTAATAGTGGGGTAATTAAAGTCATCCATGAATATAGTATAGGTTGGATGGTGAGTATTTCCAGTATGTTTAAATACATGTTATGGGTTTCCTGGGTGATAGATGGGGACATATAGCTTGCAAGGAAGAGGTATGGGATTTTGCATATGGTGATTTGAACATGGAAAAGCTCAAGTGCATTTGTCCTATTTGACCAGCCTTCAGGTATATTTTTTTTATGTAAATCAAGGCACCTCCACCTGTATTTCCTGTCTGTGTAGTTTGTTTGTGTCTTTTGGCTTTTCCCAGTCAGGGGTCGCCACAGCGGAACTCCGGTCCACTAATGATTGGCAGTAGATTTTTACATGCTGGCTTGCCGGGCCTAACAAACATTCTTCAATGAAGGAACGTCCATTCTGTCTGTCTAGTAGCTGGTCTAAATAAGACAGAGTCATTATGGCCTTGCACTGATGGTGTCCTCTTTGTGACTTTAAACCATGGGTGGAATTAATTAAAGCCTACACAGAGCAATACTCTGTGTAGGAATAGTGTTGCAGCCCAAACACAGAACATGGCTGCCAAGCAATCCAAACAGAGCTGAGGGGCATGCACGAGCATGCGGACATGGAGGTGTCTGTGGAATGCAAATTACCTCATAAGCTGGTGAAAACCATACAAATGAGGTGGATCTGTGATTCAACAAGCAGAAAGGCACCTGTGTAGGTGCCATGTTGGTGTAGGGATTGTAAGAGAATAGAAACCGTGTGCCAGAGTATAAATTTTAAACAGGGGCTGTAAAAGTCTACAGTAAAGGGTGGCTATGGTACCGTAGGCATACAAATGGCCAAAACTTTGGCCAGTGAGTCCAGAAAGCAATGCAAATAATTAAAAAATAATATTTTTTTAATACATATAATAGGTTTGTGCGGCACACAGCAATGCGCAAACATGCCGTTATGGAAAAAAATAAATAAAAGTGTACAAAACTGTAAAGTAGACATTTGCAAATTTATTGCATTATAGTGCCCAGGGTGCAGAGTATTACAATGGCAGGTGTCAGTGGTTGCTGTGGAGGCAGGCCCTGGAGTAGTGAAGTATCCAGGGTATACACAATTAGCTGTATGTAAATTAGCTGGGGTTACTGAATAGCAAAAAGGGCTACGGTGTTTGCAGATACAACCCATGTTCAGGCTAGAGCCATATAGGTAGTGGTAGTACAGGTAGCTGACATCAAAAGGGGATGTGTCACAGTATGTTAAAGCAGATTGTAGCTCAGTGGCACCTGTTTGAGCTCAGCTAAGCACAGCTAAGCAGGGGGCGGGGTGTCTAATGCTGCTAAGCAGGTTTTAGCAAACTGAAAAAAAGCTGAGCATGGCATGGTTGTGGGAGTGTCAAGACTGTTGAGCATTGTTTACACTAGTGCCATGAGTTTGCGCGGCATGCCGCACTGCTTAGCAGTGAAAGAAATATGAAAACATTTTTTTAAATTGCCTGGGAAAGCCAATTAGGTAGAAATGATTGATAAGCCCTGTTCAACATACACTGGCCCATTCAAACCCCCAGTGCTATACCTATCAGATGGAATGCAGCATAATGAGCCAATCACACAGGCTGCAAATGCAGCACACCACTATAAAATATGCATACACCCAATAATCTGATTTCCCACATACTCTGCACCATTGGAGTACTCACTTGGGAATCTTAACTGACAAAATGCTAGGGGCTGCTGCTGCTCTGCTACATCTGTATGTGCTTGAGGCTGAGGTCAGTGAAGATGATAATGCTGACAATAGGCCCAGACCGAGAAGGAGAAGATCATTCAGGCCCAGAGTGACCTTCCAGGGGCTACATGAGCCAGGGATTGTATAGTGCTACAGGGTGGACAGGGACATACCGAGCTCTCCGGCCTGCAACTCAGACACAGAGCCAACAAAGGGGAAGCTATCCTAGTGGAAACAAAGGTATGTGTAACCCTTAGAATATTAGCTACAGGTAATTTTCAGAGACAAACTGGGGATATAATGGGGATCTCTCAGGCATCTGCATCCAGGGTACTCCACCAGTTACTGGATCCCATGCAAGCACATGCCAGTGAGCACATTTATTTACCCTGCACCCCTGAGGAGAGGGTCAGCAATATTTGTCTATTCCACCATGTAGCACACTACCTTGAAGTACTGGGTACCATAGACTGCACTCATGTACACATCAAAGCACCACCTGGTGAAGAGGGTAGGGTCTATGTCAACTGCAAGGGGTATCACTTCATCAACTGCCAGGTCATGTGCAATGCCCAGGGCATTATCATGAATGTGTGTGCTGGCAGCCCTGGCAGCTATCCCGACTCCCACATCTGGCATGCCTCACAGCTGTAGCAGATGTTTGCTGGGGGGACATCCCATACGGCCATCTGCTGGGGGATGATGGCTACCCACTGGAACCATGGATGATGACACCCATCAGAAATGCACACACACCTACTGAAGAATGCCATAATGTGGCACACACACAAACTACGAACATCATAGAGTGTGTGTTTGGGCTGCTCAAGTCACAGTTCCACTGCCTCGATATATGTGGTGGAGCCCTGCAGTACTCTCCGGCCATGTGTACACATGTTCACAGTATGTCCCATGCTACACAATATGATCCTGTGGAAACTGCTGCATCAGGCACATCACAGAGAAGGGACACACAACCCCCCCCAGTGCCAAGGTCCCCACAACCACAGGGGGACTATGAGGAGGAACCCCCTGAGCCTATCCCTGTAGGCAGACATAGGTGTACTCAGTATGCCCTGGCCTTGGCAGAGGCAACACATAGCACATGCACTGACAACCTAAGGACCTAGGGACTGACACCTCAGTCAAACTCACATACATAGTAAAAAGGATGTCAGCCACACCACATAACCTATATAACATGTATACAACATGTATTGGCTGTGTATGGCATGCATCAGACAGAGACAGCCCTGAATCTCAATTGCTGATGGCACAAGGTAAGTCACTCTTCTTTACAACAAGTGAATGGGGTAGTAAACTGTGTTAGCATATGTATGGACCTGCCGCATGTATGCAAGGGAATAGAGTGGGCTACTGGGATAGCTGCAGACAACCGACAACTGTGTAGGACAACAGGAACTCTCCATCCAATACTGGCTGACCCTTTATATGCAGTAGGCCCAAGCCAGCAAAATCCAATACATTATGTGAGGGAATTACATACAGCAGGGTCACAGGACATATGCTTGACTGTCAATGCTACCCTACCCCCAACACACCCGTGTCCCCATATAACTGCCATCACAGTATGTTTGCAGGTAATAGCAGACCACACAATCCCTGGGCTGTCCTAATCAACCTGGTGACATTTGCCATTTCCCCAATATGCAGGGGTCAAACTGCTATGTTTGCCTGTGGTTGATAGCGTCAGGAAGTAAACTGCAGTGTATGGTGGCTGCTGTGGCTTACTGGGTAAGCACATTACCATGTTTAATGGGGTACATGGTTCAAGACTGGCTGCACCTACTGTTTTGCATGTGAGCTACACCTATGGTAGGAATTCTACAGGCTGTCCATATGTCAGTATTTGTTACTGCAAGAAAACTGGACAAAGACAGACACAATGGAGGGATAGGGGGTCATGGATATGGACAGTTCACAGATCTCAGTAACCTAGATTATGACTTGTAGAACAGCATGTTGTAACAGGTCAGTGTAGCAGCAGGATATAAAGGTTGTCACGTAACTGTGTCAGTACTTACAACAAGTCAGTGGGCACCATCCATACCCTACAAATGTACAGAGGTTAACAGAATACCCACACTTATGGCTCATATATCTGTTCTGTTTGTCATAACATATACAGTTTTCTGGCAACATTAATGTCTGTAAAAATATGACAAGTATGGGCAACATGTAGCCTTATAATAACAGTACAACACAAAACATCTGAGAACCAGAGCAGATGTATGTGGCACTATGCTGGACAACCTGCAGAACAGGTACAGTCAGAGCTGTGAAGTCTGTAACCATGTGTGTGGTGTTACATCTCTTACCCCAGTCACTGCATACCTACAACTACATAGAGCAGCAACTGTGGACAAAGCCAGGAACTGGAGCAGGGCAGGACAAAGGCCCACATATAAGGGGAAGCAGGACCTAGTGGCCAGACTAATGTAGAAAGTGCAAAATACAACAATTTGTGTAGTAGCATAGGTTCCCTGTAGGGTATGGAGTCAGTAACCCAAATGTCTGTCAGGGTTTCCTCACATCAATCTATAATGATCTGCCACTGACATACCAAGAAATCACAGTGCTATGCAAAATATACCAGACATATTATGCAAAACTCTGTTCATTCTAATACATGCTGTACACACTCTTCATATGGGTCAGATATTAAAGACAGCACACAGCTGGGAAATTCCTCATTCAGAATATTAGGGAGGTGCTGGACTGTTCCACCAGGTCCAGCAGGCAATTGGTTGCAGCAGAAAAAATCCTGGACTGGAGTACAGGTAGTTCTGGCCTGGAGTCCCATTGTAATTAATGATGGTTATACTGAGCATGCTCCTATACTTAGCTAACTTCAGCTCATGTTTAAACAATGTATACCTCAACTGTCTCTCCCTATCCCCGTCAGATATAATTACCCTTATCTATCTGTATGTGACACATAGAAGATATATCTGGATCTGTTGAGTTTAATATAGACACATATATATAGGTCACTCACACAGACACACACACACACACACACACACATATATATATATATATATATATATATATATATATATATATATATATATATATATATATATATAGAATGTCAGACAGAGGGGAAGAGAGACAGAGAGAGAGACCCAGCCAGTTGTACAGAAGTTGTAACCAGTGGTGCGTGCAAATAGTATGGTGAGCCAGTGTGTAATAGTAGGTAGGCAGGGGTTCTAATCTCACATCGGCCACTGTGTGTGTGTGTGTGTGTGTGTGTGTGTGTGTGTGTGTGTGTGTGTGTGTGTGTGTGTGTGTGTGTGTGTGTGTATGCATCAATATCCCCTGTAGCAGCGTGGCAGTTTTGCCTGTGTATGTGTGAGCAATGGTTATACTATTTTAAGGGCCTGTTCTACCCTGTTAACCCCCCCATTGGCAACCTATTCAGGCCCTACTGATGTCATCCACCTTAGAAGCACAGGTAGACACCATCTAACCACAATAGCTCCGTGGCACATGCAATATGTATGTAGTACTAAAGTGTATATCACTAGATAGGTTAGGGTTTTATTCTCAAAACAGGAAACTTTGTGAGTGTATGTGTGTGTGGCTGCATATCCCCTTACAGCAGTGTGACTGTGTTAGGCCCACCATCATACCACTCAACCCCTTACAGCAAGAAATCTGGATAAAGACATACAGACAAGTGAGACAAAGGCCATATAATAAGGGCAATTTTTAAATATTGTTCTTACAAACACAGAAAGTTGATAGCATAACAGGTTTTGCATTAACATGAATTTGCTGAAGGGTATGAAGTCTGAAAATAAAATATCTGTCATTATTGTCTAATGTCAGTCTTGAATGATTTGTCACTAATTTGCCAGAAACAACAATGTTATGAAAAACAGACCAGAAATATGTGTCAAACATCAGGACATTCTGCAGAAATCTATACAAGTGAGCAGTATGGCCACCACCTGGCCTTCTCTGCATGTTGCAGTCCATGTTTGGCCAGGTGTGCCCTGTGAAAACAACTCAAACAATACTGAGGTCCCAAAAATGTAGGACAACAAACATTTCCTAAAGTTGTGTAATAGTTGCATAAAGCAGTTATTCTACATCAGAAACACCTTAATGTTATGAGAAATAGCATAAGCTATGAAAATGTGACAAAAATAAGCAGTCATATTGAAAGACCAAGAGAAGTCCTGTCCATTGCACTTGCCATGGGTATGGTTTGTCCTGCAAACTGTCACGATACTACAAGAAGTCTCCCACATTGCACATTTCATAAGGTGGCAACCTTACTCTGTATTGCATAGGTGTGTGCAATATGTAGACATGTGGAGGCCCTGTGAGTAGCTTCTGCACCCAATGACCCACATGTATCTAAGCATGGATGCTAACTGCCACCACCCATATTTGAAGGTATTGCCTAAGGCTGTGGTGACTGTAAGTTGTGTGCTGTCTGTCATTGACCCACCAACTGATGTTAACACACTGCGATGGGGTCTTACATCAGGTATGGAATGGTGGCAAGGACCTGATCTCAAGCTGAAGGCAGAAAACAGTACCATCATACCATACAGCAAGGACATGACCCCACTATTTCCCACATCAATGGCAACCCCATAAACACAAAACCTGCATTGAGATACCTGGGTACTCAGGTTGATAACACTGTTGCATTCGGCCATCAAGTAGCTGCAGTGGAGAGAAAAGCCTTGTATATGGTTCACTACATAGATAAAGGAAGTACAGCTACAAAAAAGGTGGATATTACCTCTGTATAGTCTTCAGTCAGTACAACAAGAATTTATTACCATTGCCCATTTGGTATATACCTATTCAGACATCTGCAGCAACTGGAAAGGCCATAGTAATATCCACAAAGGTAATCCATGGCCTCCAACACCTGTTCCATGCAGACAGCCTCAAATCAGTAGTGCCCCACTCGGTATTGGACAGGTTGTCCACAGGTGGGCTGTGGCACTCCAGTGTTGTGCCCAACCCTTCAACAGCTGGCCCATATATGTGAGTCTAACTCTTCACACATTACCACCACAACAGACCTGAATCTGATATGCGATATTAACAAAACCTGCTGAAGAGACAGGTTTGTCTCCTGGAGTCTGCCCTATCTCAGGAATGCACATCCCATACATGTCAAACGGAGTACCATGCAAACCCTCATCAAGTGCAGCCATGATAAGTGGATGGGAAACCATAAATCCATCCCAGGGGTCGCATCTATGTCCCTCAATGACAGGGGCAACAGCTGCTGATCAATGATACTGTTGAGGATAAAATAATAGGCTTGTAAGGGACCCAGGGCCATTACCCTACTAACCTTCGATGATCTTATGAACCTGGGATTCTATGGAACTCCCAGGTGACATGTATCAGAAGTAGCATGCTGTGTCAAGGGGTATGCATGTAAGATCATGCTGTCCACCCCCATTGTCCCTCAGACACTGTTCTACACATATGCACCTAGGTAACCATGCACATATATAGCCATACCTTGGTGATGTCACATTTCTGCATTGCCACTATGCCATCCTGAGCTGCTGTATTGGCAGCAGGTCCCCATGGTGTACACACACACACAGACACCTGGAACAGAAACAGAATAACTTCTGGGAGACAACAGTCAGTCAGCAATACTAACAGCAATACAGCATCATGGCACAAAGGTACATCCACTTTGATGTGTACTCATGACAATTGCTAGCAGACAACACCTTACAGGGCATAACACTACTACAGTACAAACTGCCATTAACTATACTATATTCACTCTGTGCACCAGACACATATTAGCATGTCCCTGCATCGATGGTATGGATGACAGGAATGTGGCACAGGTATCACATGCACAGGGTGTGGTGTGGGGTTGCCAAAGGCCTAGGATGTGCCACATAGTTGACATTGTGTGTGTGGGTGTCTGGAAGGGTGCTGATTAGCTGGCCCATGGAGAGGTGTGTTTGGTGGTGACCTACATGTGACAGTGATGTGTGAGTGTGTATATGTACACAGTCAAGCCAAGTGCCAGCCCTACATGATGGTATGTTGGACAGCTGCGGACCATACATGGCAGAATGTACAGTTCACTGTCTCCAGCCATGAACATGGGAACTGGTTCCACCAGGAGTGGCAGTGGACCACCATACCCAGGACCAGATGCGGTACTACTTGCTGACAGTGACTAGTGTCTGCAGGGTCTGTGTCCCTCACAGGACTGCCCAGGACTATGTGCCCATGGCCTGCCATGTTGTGTGTGGAAAGCACCCTCCCTTTGGTAGTGCTGGTGATGCTGCCACTATGGCAGTGTGAGTGTGCATGGTCACGTGGGCTCTCAGCTAATGTTGTTTCTGACCTACATCCATGTGTCCGATGCTCTACTCCCACAACATTTTCAAGCACAGACATTGCATGGTTAAGGCAGCACACTGACGCACTGACATGACCCACCTAATCCACACAGGGGAATCCACCTCAAGCGGTTGACCCATAACAAGTGGCATAACCTGGTGTTCTGTGTTTGGGCCTCTGTTATGTGTGATGTACAATTCTGAGGTGCAGGGCACAGCCATTGGGCTATGGCCAACCATGTTTACAGATCACTGCATGTTGTGTGCTGTCACCGGATTCCCTAGTGATGTGGACATCTGCCAAGGAGAGTCTCATGCAGACAAATGACTGGTGTCAAAAACATAGCTTCAGGCTTCATACCAGGAAATGCAGTTTCAACCCCTTTGGGGAGAGTGGTGTCCCTACATAACTCTGCTTTTGAAATTCTGTGTTAAATCTTAGCCTGGGAGGGTTTCTGTTGGCCTTATACTCAGTGTTGGTCACATCTCTGTGAATCATTTCTGCTCAACATCTGAGCTGTTGGCTGCTGTGATTTACCTGTGAAAATCAACTGGACACACAAGCTAATTTAAGTATACTTTTCTATGCACTTAACATTATTTAAGATTAGTTATTTGTTTCATTGAATATTAATTGAATATTGTGGTCTCTGTCTTTCTGCAGTTAGTTTCCCACTGTCTCTCCCTGTTCTTGTTGTGGTGTTAATCTTGGTGGCTTTGGAATTGCCCGCCCCTACTGTAAATTTGTTTTTGGACACTCCTCCTGGGCCCATCTCATTTGCTCACTCAGCTGAGTACAGTGAGATCATATTTTGATTTCAGACACTCCTACCAGTCCTATCTCTTCTGCTGTGTACAGAGAGAGCACTTGGGAAGGACAACCCCCTATAGTTTCTTAATCTGCTCTGCTTCCTCCCTCTCCATTAAAAAAAATGTTTATACTTTCTTCAGCTGCTCTTACTTAACTGTCTTCTACCTTATTACCTTAATTTGCTGCTCTGTGTGCTCTTAAGTGTTCAAGTGCTCTTACGCTGCACTTAGTGCCTCCATTTTAATTTTTTCATAATTCACTGCTCTCTGCACTTGGTTTTTTCATCTTTAATGTATCTGCATTTATTTAAACTGTATTTGCCTTAATGTCTTAATATTGCTACACAATCAAGTGTGCTAGCTTGTACTCCATTTAAATTGTTTTGCTACTGCTGTAACTGCTTTTCTGCAAAATCAAAAAGTTCTAAGTTTGTTTCCCACCTTTCCTGTAACTAGCCTAGTCCAGATGCAGATTTGTTGTATACAGGACTGTTTTGTCAGTTTCTTAGCCTCCAGACCTCTCTGTGTTGGAGGGAAGCCTTCTAGCTTATCAGTGGAAGTGGTAAGCCCTAGGTATTCTATCTACCACAAGAAGAGTGGTTTATGGCACAGTAATTGTAGTTTATTGCTGTTTGGGCATTTTTTCTATCACTTTCAACTTTCTGGTTTAAAAGCCCTTGTTTGCATGGGTTTGTGCTTCTTTAAGCGCCGCAGATCCAGTTTTGGCATCCTGCTGACTACAAGAGCAACAGGAAGGAGAAAGAGATATTCTTAGTGCTTCCATTTTTATTTTTTTCATAATTTACTGCTTTCTGCACTTTTTTTGTCGTTTTTAATTTATCTGCATTTATTTAAACTGTATTTGTCTTAATATTGCTACACACTCAAGTGTGCTAGCTTGTACTGCATTTAAAGTGTTTTTGCTACTGTTTTAACTGCTTTTCTACAAAAAACACACAAATGAAAAAAGTTCTAAGTTTGTTTCCCACCTTTCCTGTGACTAGCCTAGTCCAGATACAGATTTGCTGCATCCAGGACTGTTTTTTTCAGTTTCTGGGCCCCCCAGACATTTCTGTGTTGGAGAGAAGCCTTCTATCTTATCAGTGGGAGTGGTAAACACTAGGTAGCCTATCTACCACAAGAAGAGTGGTTTCTGGCACAGAAATTGTAGGTTATTGGCCATTTGGGCAGTTTTTCCATCTCTTTCAACTTTCTAGTTTGAAAGCCCACATTTGCATGGGTTTGGGCTTGCTTAAGCTCCACGGATCCAGTGTTGATGTCCTGCAGACTACAAGAGCAACAGGAAGGAGAAAGAGATACTCTAAGTGACTCCATTTTGATTTTTTTCATAATTTACTGCTCTCTGCATGTGTTTTTGTCATTTTTAATTTATCTGCATTTATTTAAACTGTAATTGCCTTAATATTGCTACATACTCAAGCGTGCTAGCTTGTACTGCATTTAAAGTGTGTTTGCTACTGTTTTAACTGCTTTTCTGCAGAAAAACAAACAAACAAACAAACAAACAAAAAAGTTCTAAGCTTGTTTCCCACCTTTCCTGTGACCAGTCTAGTCCAGATAGAGATTTGCTGCATCCAGGACTATTTTCTAAGTTTTTGAGCCAAACAAAAAAGTTCTAAGCTTGTTTCCCACCTTTCCTGTGACTAGTCTAGTCCAGATACAGATTTGCTGCATCCAGGACTGTTTTCTAAGTTTTTGAGCCACCCAGATTTTCTGTGTTGGAGGGAAGCCTTCTAGCTTATCACTGGGAGTGGTAAGCTCTAGGTAGCCTATCTACCACAAGAAGAGTGGTTTCTGACACAGTAATTGTAGTTTATTGGCCATTTGGGCAGTTTTTCCATCTCTTTCAACTTTCTGTTTTAAAAGGCCGTGTTTGCGTGGGTTTGTGCTTCTTTAAGCTTCGCAGATCCAGTTTTGGCATCCTGCTGACTACAAGAGCAACAGGAAGGAGAAAGAAATACTCTAAGTTCCTCCATTTTGATTTTTTCATAATTTACTGCTCTCTGCACTTGCTTTTTGTCATTTTTAATTTATCTGTATTTATTTAAACTGTATTTGCCTTAATAGTGTTACACACTCAAGTGTGCTAGTTTGTATTGCATTTAAAGTGTTGTTGCTACTGTGTTAACTGCTTTTCTGCAAAAAAAAAACAAAACAAAAAAGTTCTAAGCTTGTTTCGCCCCCTTTCCTGTAACTAGTCTAGTCCAGATAGAGATTTGCTGTATCCAGGACTGTTTTGCAAGTTTCTGAACTCCCCAGACCTTTCTGTGTTGGAGGGAAGCCTTCTAGCTTATCAGTAGGAGTGGTAAGCTCTAGGTAGCCTATCTACCACAAGAGTAGTGGTTTCTGGCCCAGAAATTGTAATTTATTAACCAACTGGGACAGTTTTTCCATCTTTTTCAACTTTCTCCTTTAAAAGCCCGTGTTTACGTAGGCTTGCACTTGTTTAAGCTCTGCTGATCCAGTTTTGGCATCCTGCAGACTACAAGAGCAACACAAATGAGAAAGAGATAATCTAAGTGCCTCCATTTTTATTTTTTCATAATTTACTGCTCTCTGCACTTGTTTTTTGTCATTTTTAATTTATCTGCATTTATTTAAACTGTATTTGCCTTAATATTGCTACACACTCAAGTGTGCTATCTTGTACTGCATTTAAAGTGCTTTTGCTACTATTCTAACTGCTTTTCTGCAAAAAAAAAAGTTCTAAGCTTTTTTCCCACCTTTCCTGTAGCTGGTGTATACACACAGGCACCTGGAACAGAAACAGAATACGGTCTTGGAGACATCAGTCAGTCAGCAATACTAACAGCAATACAGCATCATTCACAAGGGTATATCCACTTTGATGTGTACTCATGTAAATTGCTAGCAGACAGCACCTTACAGTGCATAACTGTACTGCATTACAAACTGCCATTAACTGTACTATATTCACCCCGTGCACCAGACACATATTAACATGTCCCTGCATCGATGGTATGAATGACAGGGATGTGGCACTGGTATCATCACATGCACAGGGTGTGGTGTGGGGTTGCCAAAGGCATAGGATGTGCCATACAGTTTACATTGTGTGTGTGTGTGTGTGTGTGTGTGTGTGTGTGTGTGTGTGTGTGTGTGTGTGTGTGTGTGTGTGTGTGAGTCTGGAGGGGTGCTGGCCAGCTGGGCCATGGAGAGGAGCTGTGTGTATTTAGTGGTGACCTACATGTGACAGTGATGTGTGAGTGTGTGCATGCACACAGTCAAGCCATGTGATAGCCCTACACGAGGGTATGTTGGACAGCTGTGGACAGTACATGGCAGAATGTACAGTTCACCATCTCCAGCCACGAACACAGGAACTGGTTCTGTCAGAAGTTGCAGTGGCACCACGATACCCAGGGCCAGATGTGGTACTATTTGCTGACAGTGACTAGTGACTGCTGGGTCTGTGTCCCTCATGGGACTGTCCAGGACCATGTGCCCATGGCCTGCCATGTTGTGTGTGGACAGCACCCTCCCTTTGGGTGGAACTGCCACTATGAGAGTGTGAGTGTGCATGGCCACGTGGGCTCTCAGCTGATGTTGCTGACCTACGTCCATGTGTCCAATGCCCTACTCCCATGACATTTTCAAGCACAGACATTGCACGGTTAAGGCAGCACACTGACACGCTGACATGACACACCTAATCCACATAGGGGAATCCACCTCAAGTGGTTGACCCATAACTAGTGGCATAATCTGGTGTTCTGTATTTGGGTCTCTGTTATATGTGATGTACAATTCTGAGGTGTAGGGCACAGCCGTTGGGCTATGGCCAACCATGTTTACAGATCACTACATGCTGTGAGCTGTCACTGGATTCCCTAGTGATGTGGACATCTGCCTAGGAGGTTCTCATGCAGACACATGCCTGGTGCCAAAAGCATGGCCTCAGGCTGCATACTAGGAAATGCAGTGTCAACCCCTTTGGGGAGAGTGGTGTTCCTACATAACTCTGCTTTTGAAATTCTGTTTTAACTCGTAGCCTGTGGAGTTTCTGTTGGCCATATAATCAGTGTTGGTCACATTTCTGTGAATCATTTCTGCTCAACATCTGAGATGTTGGCTGCTGTGAGCCTTCTAGCTTATCAGCAGGAGTAATAAGCACTAGGTAGCCTATCTACCACAAGAGGAGTAGTTTCTGGCCCAGAAATTGTAGTTTATTGGCTGTTTGGGCAGTTTTTCCATCCCTTTCTACTTTCTGGTTTAAAAGCTCATGTTTGCATGGGCTTATTTAAGCTCTGCATATCCAGTTTTGGCATCATGTAGACTACAAGAGCAACAGGAAGGAGTAAGAGATACTCTAACTGCCTCAATTTTGATTTTTACATAATTTACTGCTCTCTGCACTTATTTTGTCATTTTTAACTTATCTGCATTTATTCAAACTGCATTTGTCTTAATATTGCTACACACTCAAGTGTGCTAGCTTGTATCACATTTAAATAATTTTTGCTACTGTTTTAACTGCTTTTCTGCAAAAAAAAAATAAAAGTTCTAAGCTTATTTCCCACCCTTCCTATAACTAGTCTAGTCCAGATACAGATTTCCTGTATCTAGGACTGTTTTGTAAGTTTCTGAGCTCCCCATACTTTTCTGGGTTGGAGGGAAGCCTTCTAGCTTATCAGTAGGAGTGGTAAGTACTAAGTAGCTTATCTACCACAAGAGGAGTGGTTTTTGGCCCAGAAAGTATAGTTTATTAGCTGTTTGGACAGCATTTCCATCCCTTTCAACTTTCTGCTTTAAAAGCCAGTGTTTACGTGGGTTTGCACTTGTTTAAACTCCGCGGATCCAGTTTTGGCATCCTGCAGACTGCAACAGAAATGAGAAAGCGATACTCTAAGTGCTTCCATTTTGATTTTTTCATAATTTACTGTTCTCTGTACTTATTTTTGGTCGTTTTTAATTTATTTGCATTAATTTAAACTGTATTTGCCTTAATATTGCTACACACTCAAGTGTGCTAGCTTGTACCGCGTTTAAAGTGGTTTTGCTACTGTTCTAACTGCTTTCTACAAAAAAAAGTTCTAAGCCTGTTTCCTGCCTTTTCTGTAACTAGTCTAGTCCAGATACAGATGTGCTGTATCCAGAACTGTTTTGTAAGTTTCTGAACCCTCCAGACCTTTTTGTGTTGCAGGGAAGCCTTCTAGCTTATCAGTGGGAGTGGTAAGCACTAGGTAGCCTATCTACCACAAGAGGAGTTTATTGGCTGTTTTGACATTTTTTCCTTCCCTTTCAGCTTTCTGGTTTAAAGCCCATGTTTGCGCACCATGCAGCGGCACTCAGCTGATGTAAACTATTACCGGTGCCAGAAAGTCTGCTCTTCAATTTTCCCCTTAGAACGTGCTTGTTATTTTACTTCTTGCACTTCAATTAGCTTAATCGGCTATCACTTTAACAGGCTTTTGTAGCATTTATTGTAGCACAATTAGGTGCTATCAACACTAGCTGTTCCTACACAGTAACAGCACCAGTAGTTATGACTACCCCTCCTAGTATGATTGTAGGGCAATTTCCTGTGTTTTCTCCTGCTAACATGATGTACTTGGGCATTCTGTGACAGTGTGGCAACTGTCTAATGTACACAGAAAACCCGCTCCTCTTACCTCCCAACACTCATACCTGTGAAAGATGCGCTTACATCACCAAACTGGAAGCAGTCCACGCTCCAACCAAGGATGGACTAGCTGGTCAAGAGGAGAAGGTGAACACCTGCAACTCACTACATAGAACACACAGCCCTCCAAAACACCAACTATCACAACCCACACATAGAAACACAAACCATACACCCACCTTCACAGAGGCTCTCAATAAAAATTTACCCAAACAACAGAGACCCCCGAGACAGAAACACACTTGACCACCACAACACAACACCAACCCCAGAACACATAGCTCACCACCACAGTGTGCCCCTCAACCCAAGCCCTTAAGGCAGAACACTTTGTCCAATGTACTAATCATAGGGGACTCAATTGTGAGGCACACTGATGTCCACTCACTAGGTTGAACAAGGAGAAGGTGACAATCAGTTGTCTATCATGTGCCAAGATCCACCACATAACACATGCACTCAGGTCACTCCACAACAAGTACAAATATGACTCAGTCATTGTCCATGTGGGAGTGAATGACCTGAGATGTACCTCCCTTGACTACATGAAAAGAGATGTAATGGAACTCTTAGATTATTGGCCCAGGTAGGTATGACCCTAGCTCTGAGCAGTATTCTACTGTCACCCCCAAATGATACCACAGTATGAGAAGAAAATGATTGACTTCAACAATTGGCTAAGTTTCTGGTGTCATTCTAAGGGGATCGAATATCTGTCTGCCTGGGATGACATGATCAACAGACCTCGATGCTTTGCTGGAAACAACCTGCATCTGTCACCCCTGGGATTCTGGGTACTGGCTAAAGCACTTGCCACTTCCATAGTGCCTTTTTTAGGCAGTGTTCCAAAGACTAAAATTCCACCATAACAGTTACAAACAAATGCAATCTGAGGGTCATGCTGCTCAATGCTAGAAGTCTAAATCTGAAGATGCACTCTCTCGAAGCTCTCCTCAAAATAGAGAATGTCGACATCTGTGCTGTAATGGATACCTGGTTTAAAGAGGCAGAAAGCACCCCTACGCTGCCAGGCTACAACTTATTTCGTACCTTTTGGCCCTGGAATATGGCTGAAATCTCCAAAGATGGTGGTGTCTCCATATTCTTAAAGGATATGCACATCTCTAGACTGGTAGCCCAGCACAATGCATCTGAGATACTTCAGGTAAGATGGCGATACAAGTCATAGCCTGCTAGAGAACCCCAAACATGTCCCTAGACTCTCACTCCAAGTTCTAAGTACCCTCGAATCTATCAAGGTGCAACCCAATACACTCATACTGGATGACTTCAACTACCCTTCCATCAACTGGGAAAACTATTCAAGTACCAATGTACAGGCCCAATGCTTTCTGGAATTTATCAGTGCCAATGGCCTAGACCAGCTCATTCTGATGCCCACTAGAGGAAGCAACATCCTCAACCTGGTTATCACCAACATGTAAGACCACTGCTCCACACCTATAGTCATTTCCTCCCTGGTTAAATCTGACCACAAACTGGTCACTATGGAAATCTCCATCTCACATGCAAACCTAGCTAAGGTGACCACCTTGAAAAACTTCTCTAAAGCTGACTTTGGGCTCCTAAAATCAGAGGTGGCTAACTTCTTAGCACCCATGCCAATAGAAAATATGCATGACTCCTGAATCATACACCAATGCACTGTACAAGCATGTACACAAATGCATGGACCTTGCCATACCAAATAGAACTAAGATGCTCTCCTCCAAAAAAGGAAGCTAATCTGGTGGTCCCAAGCCATCAATAAACTCTACAACAGAAGGACGAAACTGTTGCAGAAAAAAATTAAGTCACAAGACTGGAAAACCTCTCTTATCGGTCTCAACAAAAAGCTGAGATCCCTTATCAAATTCTCTAAAGCCAGCTATGAAGGCAGAATTGCGGCTGACACCAAAATCATCCACAAAGCCTTCTATAGCTATATCAAAAAACATCAAAGGCAATACCCAGATTTGTTCTGAGTTATTGCACAATGCCATCTCCTATACTGAGCCAACAGATATAGCCAACATACTGACTGACAAATTCAGTGCCAAGTTTACCTTTCTCTCCCCCCAAGAACCCTATCACAATACCAGAAGAAAGCCTGGTATCCACAATTTCTTCGGCACGGGTAAAATCTGCATTGTCCAAAGCCAAGAATGCAGTGTCCATGAGACCTGATAATATCCCTGGCTGTGTCCTACATGAACTACAAAATGAACTGGCACCACATCTGTGTGCCCTTTTCAGTCACAGCCTTACCTCAGGCTATGTCCCTAACAAATAGCACACTGCTACAGTTATCCCACTCCATGAAGGGGGAGCAACTACAGACCCTGGGAACTATAGCCCCATTAGCCTGATGGAACACATCATCATGGACCTGCTTAACAAAGATATAGGCAATCTCCAAACTCTTGACCCCACACAGTTTGGCTTTGTCAAGGGGAAACCCTGCCTGCTGAACCTGTGCATACAGTCTACCTTGACCTTGCCAAGGACTTGGATACCGTTCCCCATTCAGGTATCATTGATAAACTCACCAAACTAGGCATCAATCCTTACATCACTAGGTGGATTGCAAACTGGCTCACAGACAGGACCCACAGAGTGAAAGTTGCAGATTCCAAGTCAGACTGTTAACCAGTCATGAGTGAAGTCCCACAGGTCTCAGTCCTGGGCCCTGTCCTGTTTGGCATCTACTTCTCAGAAGTCCAGGCCAACATAGAAGGACTTTGGCTGACCAAGTTTGCTCATGACTACAACCTAGGAGTCATTATCAACTCCCCAAGTGATGCAGGCAGTCTACAAAAGGGTTTATCTGAGACCAGTGACTGGTGTTGGAACCATGACCTGAAGCTTAACATCAAAAAATGCGTTATCATCCCCTTTGGAAAAAAACTCAGTTCCCATGAATTACATGTTGATGGGAACCCACTGAACACTAAAGGGGCCATAAGAGATCTGGGCACCCAGGTCGACAGCCATCTCACCTTCGACCACCACATTGCCATTGTGGCCAGAAAGCCCTTCTATGTGGCACATCTTATAACCAAAGGGTTTGCATCCAGGAAGAAAGAGGTCATCATCCCTCTCTACTCATTCCTCATTAAACCAATCATCGAATATAATACCCCATTTGGCATGTACCTGGCCAGACAACTACACAGCTGGAGAGGCCACAAAAGTACCTCACAAAAAGGATCCTAGGCCTTAAACACATGTCCTACATGGACAGACTCAAGAAACTTTTAGCTGTTCTCAGTCTCTTATCGTCTACTTAGAGGTGATCTCTGCTTAACTTACAAAGCCATGTCTGACTCAGCCCTACTTGAAATGCTACACCTAAAGAAATCCCAATCTCCCCATGCCACACGCTCCAGAGATCACAACCTCATTTCCACAATTAACAGAACATGCTGGAGGGACAGGTTCATCTCCCAAAGACTGCCCATACTCTGTAATAGCCTTCCCATTCATGCCAAGCAGAGCACCTCGCTGGCCCTCTTCAAGAAAAATCTTGACGAGTGGATGGGTAATAGAAAGTTCACTCCAGGGATCATTCTAGCTGCCCTATTGGATAGGGACACTGTAAACTAACATCAGATGGTACGGTGCCTGGGCAATTTTTTTGGGCTAGGCTTGTAAAGGCTCCAGGGTCATTAGCCTAGGACACACCTATGAACCTATGAACATCCTAAGCATGCAATTGGTAGTGAGGTATCTGTGCACAAAGGTTGATGCCAACATGACATTTCACCACCATGTTGCTTCTGTTGTAAGGCAAACCTTCTACATGGCCCACCTCATACATAAGTATATGTCATCCAGGGACATGGGGTCATAACATCCCTGTATTCCCCAGTAAGGCCCATTATTAAGTATAATGCCCTGTTCATCATTCACCTCACACAGCACATGCAGCAGCTGGGGCCATCACAGAGCTTCCCCTCCAGGGAATAAGAAGGCCTCAAACATCTACCATACACAGATAGGCTATACGCCCATCCCTCTACCCAGTTTCATACATACTCCTCAGAGGTGACCCTGTCTGGCATAAAAGGCAATAATGGACTCCACATTTTTGAGACTGCTGCACAAGTGCAACTGAAGTTCCACTCTATTAACCCACACACACACCCTCAGCCTGGTGTGTGACATCAATTGGGCTTGTTGGCAGCTCAGATGTGTGCCACACACACTCACCCTGCTGTGGAATGGACACCCTGTCCACACCAGGCAGGGTAGCTATTTACACCTTTGCAAGTGGAACCTGGATAACTGGATGGTTAATAACACATACACCCTTGGGATACCACCTGTGTCCCTGTTGGACTGGGGCTTCAGCTGCTGCCTTGCATACACATGGGCTAACATGTGGGCTAGGCTTATGGGGGCTCAGGGCCCATAGCCTAGCAATGGTTGTCCCCAGACTGTGGGGAATGTGTCAGTGACATGGCAGACCCCTCAGAACACACTGATACATTAATAGCTGGTACTGTATTCATTCCCTTACATTGTATGCTCAATATGTGCAGACTGTTGCTAAGGCAAAGCCTGTGTCCCCTCACTACTACTGCCTATAACCTGCTGTCCTGCTATAGGGGGTCACCAGGTATGCTAGCCGTAGCTGTCAGGTAATGAGATACAGGTGTGGAGTACACAGTGACCTAGCCAGAGTACATCAGGAACAGTCAGAGACATCTGGACCATGGTTTAACTATGCCAGTATGACATTCACAGACTGAGAGGAGCTCACTGATAGTGCATGATGTGATATGCCAGCTCTATCCACCAGTAGTTACTGTCACTATTGTACAACAGACAATCCAGTAGCATTCGTACCTGAGCTGACCATTTGCTGTGCGGACTCAGGGGACAGAGCTGTGATCTTTTTCACTGTAGACAGAGCCAATAGGGAAGACTGTATGTGCTTGACAGCTGACTAACAGAAACATGTCATTCCAAGAAATGTTGTTGAGAGCTACTGCTAAAATTCCTATTTTCCATGACTGTATCCCCCCATCTGCATTCCATTACATGGGAAATTCTATGGCATACCTGGTATAGTGCTGTACTCCTTTGTGAACAGAAATCCAGTGGTAGTTTTCCCTAGGAAAGCACAGTCTGTTTTCATTAAGAAAGTCACAGACCTATTTACCATAGGCAGCAACTTGCCTTTTGTAGGTAATGCCCATGAACAGGTGATTGCCTGAACACCAATCTGTGACTCACAAATGCTAATAGCATCCAGAACAGCTGAGTTACATTTTTCATTAGCCAATGGCATGACAACACAGTGCTATAATTAAGGTCTTCATGTAGGCCTTGGCCCTTTTCCTGACCTGTCTGGAGTACATTATTGAGGTGTGGGAGCTACAACATCACAGAGGGTAGGTAGAAATACTGTCCACTGTTTGGATTGATGTGTTATGTCCACAGATTTGCATGCTATGTTTACCCATTGTTAACAGACTTTCTGATTCTGTAGCAGGTTACTGTTTAACAATGTGTGCTGGGGTCAATAAGAATACAGGTAGATGTGAGTGTCATACATCATTTGTATCTGAATGTGCACGCTGCTGCAGTTGACACTGGTCTATCAACTGTGTATGTTTGTAGGGGTGACTTACACATGTCCCTGTCACCTGACCATTCTCCCCAACCCTTTCTGTATGGGTGTTGTGTGAATGGCCTGTTCTAGGTGTTCTGAAGGTATGTTAGGTCTGTAGTAGGTAGCTGAACATACTGCTGCATGTGTAGCAGGCTGCAGCTGCTGCATTCTGGTCAGGAATCATACTGGGGATTGTGAACACATTGGGGGACAGTAAGCTGTATATGTGAGTGAGGGAGCAGTGTCAGCTCTGTCACAGCATAGCCAGGGTTTGGGTACCCATAACAGTCCAGGTGAGGCATGTGTCTTTGATACATATGTTAAGTACTAGTGCCATCCAGAGAGTGGTAGGCAGCATTTAGGACAAGTATTCATATTTATGACATGTGTCCCACCCTACAGGCCTTTGACGTGCTACTGTGGGTGGCAGTGACTGCAGTAGATGCAACCACTTCTGCTGGACATTGCAGGGCTCAGTTATTTCTATGTTGTATTGACAAGCATGTAGTTATCAGGCAACAGACTGGACTGTGGGCCAGGACTATGGGTGTCCAGATGTCACACATGTTAGGAATGTCACAGATAGAGCTACTGAGTCATTATTATGGCAGGTGTAGTTTATTTTTATTTATTTTACATTTGTTGACCGGGAGAGTCCGACTGGATACATGTCCATTTTCAGTGGAGGCCCGGGGAGAAAATCTCCACAGATTAAGAACAAACAGCTATGAGATTTCTACATAGCAAGCAAGTATTCATAGGAAAATACATTATTTAGCAAGATTCCATAGTTTTAAAGTTACAAAGTACAATATTCATTGGTAGTCACAAGTTTTAACAAAATTCTATAGTTTATGTTAGAGTAAAGTAGTACTTAGAATATACTGGTTGCCAGTAATAACATTGATTGAGAGAAATGTAAGTAAAAAGGGGCTGGGAGTGGATGCTAGGGTTAGTTTTGTGAGATGTGGTTGGATTTAAAGTTGGAATGTGTATAATTGGTGACTGTTGGTGTGGGTGTTCGCAGGTGAGGCACTATAAGGAGGAGTCACGATTCTTCTTGAAGGGATAGAAGTGAAAATGAGCACGAGAGGGGGTCAGAGGGTGTGTACGATATGGGTCAACCTAGTGGGTAGCAAGGGCATAGCCATGCTAGTTTTAGGTGTTCTTTTAGTACCTTTTTGAATGTAACCATTGAGTTGGCTGAGGTAATAGCAGAAGGTAATGAGTTCCAAATTCTACCGATGTAGTTAGGGAAGAGGGAGTCACCTGCTGTGTTATTGCTTTTGGTCACTTTGATTAGTCTTTTATCACTAGAGCAAAGTTGTCTGGTATTAGTTTGTAGTTTAAGTAGATTAGATAGTGCTGGTTTTTTTTCAGGAAGTAAGAGTTACTGGGCAAAAGAAAGCTGATGGAATGAGAGGAGATTTGGGAATTCAAGCCAGTTAAGTTGATTTAGTGAATGACAGTGGTGGGCATGGTAGGGAGCACCAGTAGCAAATTTGGGAATTTGATTGTAGCAGATGTTAAGCTTGGCCATTTCAGTTTTGGATAGGGTGGTGAAGATGGGAGCGGCGTAGAATAGTGTGGAGAGGAGGTGGGTTTGAGTTCTGGTTATTCTAGCAGACTGGGTTAGAAATGGTTTGTTTTTGTAAAGACTGCCCAGTTTATTGTGAATGTTTTTAATAGTTTGATTTATATGTAGATCAAACTTGAGGCTGTTTTCAATGGTCACTCCAAGCAGTTTAGTATGAGTGTCTGGAGAGATGATAGTCCCATCTCTGGACACAATATTGAATGTGTTGGGCAATGAGATGGATTTGTTTGGTTTAAATAGCAACAGTTTAGTATTTTTGTGATTAAGTAATAGGTTTTTGTTAAGATACCAGGTTTCTGTAATTTGGAAGGCTTTTTGGGTAATGGGGAGGAGTTTGTGTGGGTCGTTGGCTGAGCAGACTAATGCTGAGTCATCAGCATATTGTATAATAGTTGCATCTTGGCATATGCTGTGGAGATCATTAATGAAGATGGAGAATAGAAGGGGTCCCAGAATGGACCCTTGTAGGACTCCTGTGGTAATAGGCAGCAGTGAGATAGGTTGTTGTCCTATTGAACTGCTTGTTGTCTACCATGTAGATAGTTTTGGAACCAGGCTAGTGCATGATCACTAAGACCAAGATTAGTAAGGAAGTGGAGTAGTTTGGGATGGTTTACCATATCAAAAGCTTTTGACAGGTCCAAGAATATGGCAGATGTTAGTTTACCTAAGAGCCTGTTTTGGTTGATGAGGTTTATAAAGGAAAGAAGGGCTGTGGTTGTACTGTGGGAATGGCATATTCCATGCTGGGTAAGAAAGAGAAGTTGGTTATTAATTAGGTATGACATAAGTTGGTAATGTATACATTTTTCAAGTATTTTTGGTAGTGGGAACAGGATGGCAATAGGGCGATAGTTGGTGAGATCAGTGGATGTTCCACCTTTATGTAAATGGATGATGTAGGAGGTTTTCCAGATTGGTGGGATGGTGCTTTCTGATATAGATCTGTTAAGTAGAATAGAGATTGGGTAGGCAAGTTCATTAGCAGCCAACTGGAGGTATTCTGCTGGGATGCCATCTGCTGCTAGGGTAGTAGGTTTAAGTTTGGATAGTAATTGTTTGACATAATTGGTAGGGATGGGTTGGAATTGGAAGGTAGTTTGGGCACTGACTTCAGGTTTGGGGATATTGGTAGTAGTTGTAGTGGGTTGTTGAACTAGTTTAGAGATGGTTTCTATGAAGTATTTGTTGAATGATTCAGGTATGTCGTTGATTTCGCCTGTGGAGGTTGGTGATGGGGTGGAGGGTTTCCTGGGGTTAAGTAGTTTATTTATTCCTGCCCAGAATTTTTGGGGGTTATTTTGGTGCCTGTTTTGCAGATGTAGGAAATAATTGGAAGACATATGTGCATGCATACAGTATGTTACACAGGATTAGCATGAACATATGTGTTTGGATGTGTATGACATGAGACACTGACATGTCTGTCCTGATTTTGTAACCTCAATCTGCACTGACTTGTCAGTACTTCAGCACACAGAATAGGTTTTATGGCAACCATGCCATAAGTAGGTGGCACAACAGTGGACATTCTGCAACAGTCTGTGCAGTTGTCAGCTCTACTGATATCATAGGCTTCACGTACATCCATCAACATGTATTTGGCTGTGTACTGGTTCAGGATCTGCATCACAGGCCCAAGTAGGCTGTCATTCACCCATTATATGTAGAAGTAGTATGTCACTGGCAATCAGGATATCTTTGTAAAATTACCAGTCTTTCTTCACTGCTGAGTGGTCTAATGGAATAATGCACTATGCTGTAGTTGACATGGTCCTGGGTCCAATGCTTGGCAGGGGTATGTATTTTTGCTGATGTGACATCACTGTAATGTAGACTATATTTATAGAAATAGCAGTCATTCTACAGAGCTAAGTTGGCCTAGTGGGCTAATGCACTATGATGTAGGTCAGAGGGTCATGGGTTTGAGACTTGGCAGGAGTGAGTATTTTATTGATGTGCATAACACTGTCAGAATCAGATAAGGTGTTTAAAGCAGTTTTAAGAAGGTTTGCTTGATGTGACATTATGTTAAGCAGCACTTAGTCTCACTTAAACCTGTGCTATTTCCCAAAAAAGAAAAGAAAAAAGAGGTGATACGAAAGTGGTGAAATGGTAACAAGCAGGGCGAAAAACAATATGAAAGGCAGTTAGAGATGTGCAGGACAGGTGTAGGAAAGGATCACAGCTGTCCATTTCTTATACAGCTACAGCTGTGCATGTTGTGGAAAATTTGGAATTTGGAGTCACACATCCAACAGGGAGGGGTGTGGGCAACATAGCTTTGTTGATTAATTGCTGGGATGATTGATTGATGGCAGTGTACATGGAGGTGAAATGGAGAGCTATGGATGGAGTGATTTTTTTTTTGTGGGAAAGATGCCCTTTTTTTAAGGAGAGAGAGTGGAATGTTGGAGAAGGGCTGCAGGTACGTTTGGGGAGGTAAGTTGAGGAGGAGAGGTTGCATTTGAATACAGGCAAGACAGACAAGACAGTGGATCGAGGCAGTAAATGACACATGAGTGGGTAAACACCTTGGACAAGGAGGATGTTTGGGAATCGGAGGATCAAGTGCCCTTAGATAGCAACAGTGTGACTGAGCTCCCCACTCATGGACAGTCATCACTACTCCTTCATGGCTGAGAAGATAGCTGTGCCTTGGGCTGTGTGCCGGGGCTGGCCTGCCCCTCCAGGTGCACCAATCTGCCCTCAATCTGTTGCAGTTGATCAACCAAATCACTCTGGATAACCCTGCACACCATGCCTAGAAACTGTTGCTGGGTGAGCAGTCCCTCTCAGTGCCTGCACCCGGGGGGGGTTGACCCCGTCTCCTGAGGCAGTTGCACTTGTGAGTGGTGCAGGAACAGCAGAGGGGGCAGCTCCAGGTTGGGTCCCAGATGTGCTGGGACCCAATGCCATGGCCATATGAGGTGGGATAGGTGAATCCACTGGAAGCAGCCTACCTAATCATGCTATGGGGTTGAGGTTTATCAAAGTGTATTGGTTAGTCATGAACAGAACATTTCAATGTTATAACAGCATGCATGGGTGTTCCAGTTAACCCAGAACAATAAAATTGCATAGCATACAGAACACAGGCATAAATGGAATAACAGTCATTATTGTGAAAGCATACCAGTAACAGTTACAGCAAAAGGTCAACAACATTGGTATTTCAACAAGGTATGTTAGTATGCAAAACATTGTAATTTATAACCACTAATACAACACAAGGCCCAGAATTAAGTTTTGAGAACAACATATGTGTAAATGGAGCCATGCCTGTAGTATAAGAATAATAAGTTGTGATGCAGATAAGGGGTGGGGGAGAGAAAGACATTACATTACCAACTGCATAGACTATATTTTTCACAACAATACTGATCAATACTGTACAGGTCTGCGCTTACTTTATGTCTACAAGTGCCCTATAGCTTCTGTACATACCTCTCAAGCTATCCGCATGGGAGGGTATGGGCCAAGCTGTAACACCTACAGGTACATAACTACAGGGGACAATTACATGTCAGAGGAACATATGTGACTACCAAGGTGTACTCTGCATTGATATTGCATGAGTGTGCTACTGGCATATTTCAACTGGGTTTATATCTGTTTCCAAGGTTTTTGGCAGATGTGATCACTATATGTGACAGCATGACTATTGAGATACATATATCGTGCACAGTACAGAAAGTTTACACTTACCCTGCCATCATTGGCAGGCATGGGGTTACACTATCAGCAGACATTCACAGATGAACCAGGCATACAGCAGTACCAACAATACACCACTTAATTTGTTTTTTTTTTTTACTTGGAATAGTAGTGTAATTCATGTTGTTTGTATTTAATGGAGTCTTACCACCCTGCTGAGAAATGCTGTTTATACACTAGTACATCTGGGCACAGACATTAGTATAACCCTTCATACAAGTACTACAGACATTTATTTACCTGTATGTCCTCTGGGGAGAATATTTGTTAACAATACATAACTGTTTCTATAAATAGTCAGTACTACTTGTCTGTTACAATAAATATATCTTAGTACTTGTCCCTGGATTCAAACCCCAGTCTGTGTGTGGCAAAATGAACAGCATATATATTGCTTATCACACCGAGCTACTGGGCCACTGCTGCATGCTGATTGAGGGCTATGTACCTAAAGCTCACATGGCGACAAAGTCTGACCTGGTAATATAGGTAGAGTGCCACACAAGACTGCAGTGACAGTTGAACATACATGTATGAGATTCATGCATGACAGAGATAGTAGGTGAACTGTGTATTAATACAAGGAATGCAGGTATACACAATTAATACCTAGTGGATGGGAGTATGTGTGATCTGTACAGACCATATTGGGGTGCTGTGTTGTCTATCTGACCCATATACATTTGCAGATGGTATATTTGCAGTCTGCAGCTATTATGGTTTTATACTTGCCTGCATCAGTGTACCTATGTTCAGGGATGCATATAGCTGAAATTCAAAGGTTAACACAAGACAATCCTGGGAGAAACACACTATAATAACTTAGACAGTACTACTCTAGGTTCAGATCTTAGTGCAGAACAAATATCATATTGCATTATATCTTGTAGTACAGCTCCACATCTACAGTTTAGCAAAACAGTTTGTTATTGGCCAACCTTCTGTGACTTCATGGTATTATTCCCATGTGTACTTCACAGCACCAGTAGCATTAAATTTTTTGAACAACAGCCTAGAATACACGCAACAACTGGGAGAACACTGATTTATTGAGGGTGACATGCCACAGTGATTGGTATACAGTTGAAAATCTTTATTGTTCTACACTTTAAATAATACCAACATTGGAAGACATCTGTTATTACACAATCTATGCAGTACAACCTTTATTTATTCACAGTTCTGACTGCAGTGGTACTGTATTTCCTGTAGATTAGGAATGCAGTTAATTTATTACCTTCACATTTCCAATGCTGGTTTACTTTGCTACCAGAACATGTATTATTAATACAGTATACACATATTATTCCCAAACATTATTAATGCAGTATTAACTTTCTTTCTGCAATTTCAAGCTTTCATCTATATTGAACTGTACCCAGCAATACTCACTTATATCAGTCTAGCTCTATGAACACATTCATTGCAGTACACTCACAACAGACTCTACCTACTCCACCTATTCTTTCTTCATTTGATTACTATATATTGCAAGATATAGCTGTACTCACCACATTCTCAGTGCATCCTGGCCAGGCACCCTGCATGGAACTCCAGGTTGCAAGCCCTTTCCTCTGCAGCTGTGGAGGGAAAACACACCACTATGCGTACCTGTCTATAAGATATTCATACTAGATTTTGTTAAATTGATGGTTCCTATACTTACAAACTTCTGGGGCATTGCAGTCCCAAGCATCTTAGATCCATTGGGCCAACAGCCCCCCCTTCCTATGCTTCAGGTTGTCATAATGATGACACACATGCTCACCAGTGTGGGGGATGCCAGTTGTAGTGGTGAGGTCACGTGCCAGCAGGTCCCTGGTCTCTGACTTGTAGTCAGAGCTCTGGTAATGGCCCTGCAGCAGCCGGTCACCATAGTCTTTCACAAGGATCCCAACCATGACCCTGGACTCCAAAATGTCCCAGTGCTGTGCCCAAAAGTGTGCACCATCTCCATCTCCAGCCATAGCTCCTGCAGTGATCAAACTCCAACAGGTTCTGCTGTATTCCCACCTGTTCAGCTTAATTAAAGCTGTTTATCCACCCTTTCATGCCACTGGACCATTTTTAAAAAATGCTAAATGAAGTTTAGCACTGTGCAAACCCGCTAAGCTTAGTTGAGCAGTGCTTAAACTAGGAATGCTTAGCAATGCTTAGAGATTTCAAACTAGCTTAGCTGAGCAGAGAACTGCTTAAACAGGCATTCTTTAGCAGTGGTCAAACCAACTAAGCAGAGCTGCATGTTGCTAAGTACTGCTAAAACCGGTCATGTTTAAGCATTGTTTGGCTTGGCTTAGCAATGCTTAGCAGAACTTAGCTATGGGGAAACCAGAGTTTTTCAAAAAAAAATTATGTAAACTAATTGTTCATTAATGATACTTTATTATTATGTGTATCTATTGTAATGTATATCTCCTAAACATATGCATTTCACTATGTTATCTTGTAGTGTAACTTTAATGTATTGGACACTTGTGTGTAACTGGGGCTTTTATCCTCAGGTCTCCAATGACAATGGGCTTCTGGTCCAGCTGGCCTAACCCAGTTAACACATGTCAATTATACATGAAAACAAAATTTTATTACATTTCCCTATCGCATGTAAAAATCTGAATGGCCTGTATTTGAACCGTGCACCTACTGCACACAAAGCAATCAGTCAAACCATTCAGCTATCAAGGATATGGGGATTAGAGCTATACCTTTTTATATAGCTTTTAGTTACGTTTAAGCACTGCTGAGCACCATGCTGTGCCACACAAACCTGCTTAGCTATGCTTAAACACGACATTTCCTAACTAATTAAATGCATCTGCTTTCTATTTTTAGATGTCTGCCACAAGTTTATTGCTAAGTGCTGTGCAAACACACACACAAAAATATTTAAATGTGTTTCACTTTGTTATTTAAGTGTCATCTGGCCCTTTAGCAGTGCAGGGGGGTGTTACTCATCTGCGGATACTGTAACACACCCCCTACACTTATTCTGTACCATGTTGCATGGCTCTCTGTCAGTAGTCCACCTTCATTAATATGCAAGGAGCGCTGCCAAGGGGGAGCTGCAGACACGGACACAGTACACTCTGTGTAGGACTTACAGTATTCCTACACAGAGTTTATTAAATCTGGGGGGCATGTCTCAGTGACCATTCAGAAATCAGCATTCCCTATGGTGAGGAGAGCTTGCAGGGAGTGGAGTTTTTTGTCCTTGCTGTAGTATTTTATCAGGCAGGGGATCTTCCCTAACTCTGTAAAGCTCCAGTTCTGCAGAATTTTTATTTATGTTACTGTATTTTACAGTTATATAGTTCTGAGTAGTGATTTGCAAAATGGAACAGTTATTCCAGACCATGCTAACAAAAGCCACTTTTTATTCTCCAAATGTCTTGGGTTTCTAATTCCATGACAGAAATGATCCCCATGTCTGAGTTAGGGCATGGTTAGAGTTCAAGAAATTAGTATTGCTTCAGTCTTTGATGTTTGTCAAGAGTGTTATTCTCCACACCTGCAATGTACTCATAATTGCCTCCTTCTGCAGTTCATGCAGGGTTACATAAATCGGTAGCATATTTAAGTATGCTTGAGACAGTTTTTTATTAAACATGTTGCTCTACTACTACTTCAACAACTATCTGGATATCTTCATCCCATAGTGATGTAGTTTATGCTTGCAAATCCTAGTATTTTATGACTTTGTGTCTCTCAGTACATAGGACACTATTATCACTGAGTGTTACTATTTTATTAATTAATCCTATTGTTGTCATTTTTTTCTTTGATAGCTGTGGTTTTCTTGTTTCTCTTTTTCTTGACTGTTAATACAGAATGATCCTGTTTTATCAGAACTTCATTTTCAGTAATGCATTGTGGTTCTTATTTCCAGTGCTTGCCAGTTACTTGCTTACTGTAGTGTTAGCATAACCCCCAATGCGACAGTCTTGCCAAATTGTTGTGCCTTTCAATATGCAGACCCTCAACCATGAGTATATCATAGCCAGCAATGAGATGCACAACTGTTTCCAGTTATGTATTACAGGACCCACACTTGCTGTATCTCCTACTTTTCCTCTAGACTTTGTATACCAACATGTAAGTAGCTTACTATATTGAGATGCTATTATTAGCCTTTCATCTTTTGGTTTAAATTCACCTCTCCTTAACTAGTCATGCATCAAATCCTGATCAACATGTGGTTATTTCAGGCATTCTCTATACTGACCACTATAATTGTTGGCTTTCCACTTTTTTGTTCTTTTTTTTAATTTTTATTAAGTTTTAGAATATATACAATATTCACAAAGAAGGGAAGACATATCTAATGCATGTAATAACAATCAATAAATTAATTATATGATATAATATAAACCACGTTTCAATTGCAGCACATTTTGTAATCAGCTCTTCAACTTTATCCCAACAGCATTTTTTATATTTTAACAGAATGTAATCTTATTATTTTTCATTTTTGCATACCATAGCAACAAGGGTAAAAAAATCTTCTAACAAAGGGGATTCATTAGCTTTCTGTTTTCTTGTCATACATTTCCTAGCCACAGCAAGCAGACACCAAAATATTTTGTACTCTTTACCAGTAATAAATGATGGTACTCAACATTGACTAACATTATTATATTTGTAAGACAGCAATTATCTAACCATGGACCCATGAAAAAATTATTAATGTCTCTCCAATATTCTTCAACCTTATTACACTTTCAGAACATTTGTATCCAATCTGCTTTTGTTGTATTGCATCTCCAACATTCTGCTATATTTTATTTCCAAATTTTAGGAGCTTTATAAGGAAAAATGAAGATTCTATGAATGCACATCTACATAAATATTTTCTAGTATAGATCTTATGATGTTTGCTCAACAGAAATCAGTAATACTATTTTATTACCATCACTTAACTATAAATTTACATCAATTGAGTTAAGAAAATTTCAGTAATTTTTATCTAAATTAATATTATCAATTATAATTACATTATGTACTTTAGAAAGACAACCTTTAGCAAATTCATTCAATTTTATAGGTAATTGTTTCATGGGTCTATGGTAAGATAATTGTCCTATGTCTGTTCTTTTATAGAAAATACTTCTCTCCATACCCATCCTCTTCCAGCTTTCAGAATCCACCATCACTGAATTTCTTACTGTATTGCAACTTCCTGTTTCCTTCTTCATTGCTACTTCCCCACTACCTGACATCTATATAATACAGATTCCAGTACTTAATTATGCCACTTTGCAGCTTTTCCTCTACTCTTCTCCTACTGTGCCATCTTTCATCCTACCACAACTGAATAATATATAACAACATCTCTCTAACTCTGTCCCAACCACCTATCCATACTTCCTCTTTACACCCTCCACACATTGGACCAAACATATTTAATATTGCCCTTCATCTTTATTCCAAATATGGGTTGACTAATTTGCCTTCAACTCAAACCAAAACAAAATTAAGTGCAAGAATTCTCTCCAGAAATTGCATGCATAATTCTACAATAAACTAAAATCCTTCTAGGAGGATATATATACCCTAATCCTGGCCCCACCCATCATAATAAGCACAAAGATAATAGTCTCCCGCACACTTCTGTTACCCAACAGTCCCCAACCCTGGTGATCTAATTTTGCTGCAATAAATGTCAAAAGCATAAGAAATAAAACTGCAGAACTGAATACCTGGATTACCCAGCATAAGCCTGATGTTCTTGCTGTAACTGAAACTTGGCTTAAACCCAGCATAAACTACTCCAAAGTTATACCTTCTGGATTTAATATCATCTGTAATGACCATATAAAGAGGAAAGGTGGTGGTATTGCTTTAATATTTACTAATAGCTACCACATTTTCACTTACAGAAAACCAACACCAAAATTCAGTTTAGAGCATCTTATTGCTTTCCTCAAAATAAACATTTATAAACAAATATGTATTGTTGTCCTTTATATCCCTGCTGGCAACAATACAGCTATAGTGGAAGACATCCTACATTGGATATCCATAACATTTCCACAAGAAAAAAAATTACTAGGTGATGTGAATGTCATTTGGTTGGACATAATCTCTAATTCCCCTACATCTAGCATGAACTTAAATGGTTTCACACAACTAATTAATAGCCCCACACATTATAGCAGTACATCAACTACTCCACCACAGGTACAATGTCAGACTCTCTCAGTGATCATCTCCCAATCTATATGACTAGACATCTCAAACATCCAGTTAAACAGAATATTTATAAAATAACATGTAACCTTTCCAAGTTTAACATATGTTTATTACTATGCTATCATCTATTAACTGGAACTTCTTAAAAATCCTCCCCTTAAATGATGCTGTAAATGAATTCAATACAACTTTTCTAAATATCCTAAATAGCCTTGCATCTTCTAGAAGGAAGAGAGTGAAAACAAATAGTGCAATTTGGTTATCCAAAAAGAATATAACGCTAATGCAGGATAGAGAAAAAGCATGGAAAGAATGGCAAAAATATAAAACACCTCAATATCTTGAAATTTTCAGAATGCTTCACAACTGTACTAAAAAGCAAATAAATGAAGACAAAAAAACTATACTATAATAACTTTCAAAATAATACTAAACACAACCATAAAAATTTGAACAACCATTAAAGATCTTTTGGTCAAAAATTCAACCCAAACCCCTCTTCCAATTATTCACCACTGGAAAATGAAATAGAGTCCAACTCCTATTTTATAGATAGTATAGCATTTCTAACTAAGGATTCCTAAACATCTAATCCCAACCCTGCCCAACAGCCACATATCATCACATCCACTTTCACCTTCAAACCTGTGCCTACATCCTATATAAAACTACTCTTAAGCAAACTTAAACTTCTTCTTAAAGTTCTTCTTCAGCTAATAACCTTCCAAGTGAGTACCTAAAAATAGCAGTCAGTGTCATTGCCTATCCTGTCTCAATCCTTATAAGTAGGTCAATCCAGGAATTGCACATTCCCACTATCTCTGGAAAAAGTCACACATTATCCCTCTCCACAAAAGAGGAAATTCAATAGACATTAATAACTTTAGACCTATAGCAATCTTATCTCCCCTCACCAAAATACTTGAAAAATGTATTCAAAACAATTGCTAGTCTATCTTCTGCAGGATGAACTCTTATCCTCTACACAACATGGATACCGTCCTTCCCATAGTACCAACACTGCCCTACTAATCCATATAGATACTGTCAATAAAGCTAGAAACAATGGCAAACTAGTCTCTCCCTTATTTCTAGACTTGTCTAAAGTCCTTGAACACTGTTGGTCACAGCAAACTTCTACTTCAAATGTCCTCACTAGGTCTCTCTCAGCCCACCCTTCTGTGGTTCAAAAGCTACCTGTCCAATAGGTATCAGTCAGTAAAAATGTACTCCATGCTCTGTCCTTACCTCCCAGTCATCACCAGTGTACCACAAGGCTCTATCCTTGGTCCCCTCCTCTTTAACATTTTCACCAACACCTCTATACGTCTACACTACAGGCCACCCTAATACAATACTCAGATGATTCCACTCTCATTTGCAAATCTGACAACATGGTACACCTCCAAAAAATTAATCAGGAAGCTTTAACAACCACTGAAACATGGCTTTGTAACATACTTCTCAACCTCTTAGTGCAAGAAATCTGGACAAAGCCTGACAAAATGGGGGCAAAGGCCCACAAATAGGGACATATTTTAAATATTGCTCTAATAAAAAAGTTGCTGGAGTAAAAGTGTTTGTGTTAGCATACAGTTTCTGAAGGATTTGAAGTCTGAAACTGAAATGCATGTCATTATTTAGTGACTTCAATCCTCAGATCATCTCAGTGATTTGGCAGAAAACCACATATTTTATGAGGAATAGACCAAAAATATGAGGCAAAAATCTGGCCAGTTGAGAGGTATGCTTTGTAACTCACACCTCATGCTCAAGCCAAAAGACAAAACTGCTAATTGTTTACCCAAATCCTTCTCTCTTGAAAAAAAAAAAAACAAAATTAAAAGTCCTCTCTCTTGATAATACAACCATTAAAGTTACTTCTTATAGCAAACTATTAGGAGTGATAGTGGATCATAATCTTACATTTATATATAAAATTTCACTTCTCCTACCAGATATAACAACAAAACTAATGAAGGATCCATCCTAGACTGGATTCTAGTCTCAGACCCTTCAAGGTACACAACATCTGGCACTATGTCCAACACTATTAACAACCATCTCCCAACCTATACTATCTGCACCTGCAATTTTACCCCAAGAAACAGAACATCAAACCAGTACAAAATCTCTCTAAATTTAACCCCACTACCTTTAACAGTATCCTAAAAAGCATAAACTGGAGCATTCTTAAAATTCTACCCTTGAATGATGCTGTGCACCATTTCAGTAGTTCCTTTATAAGAATTCTAGATAGTCTAGCCCCTTCAAATAACAAAAACTAACTGCCCCATGGCTAACAAAAACAACAAAAGAAATGATGACAAATAGAGACAAAGCATGGAAAAGCTGGCAAAAATCTAAAAATACTTCCAACCTTATTCTTTATAAAAAAAACTACATAATCAGGATAAAAAATATATTCTAAAAGACAAACAACATTTTTTCTGGAATTAGCAAAACAATCAAAAAAGTAACCCCAAAGCCTTCTGGTCATCTATAAATAACCTTCTCAACCCTGGTACCAAACCCAATCCCTGCCTGCACCCTGATAAATCCCCTGAACAAATAGCTAGTATCTTAAACTCTTAATTTATTGACACTATTGCTAATATTACTGCTCCTTTTTCCATTCCACTGCTAAACAAAACCTCTTCTTCCTCATCTTCCACTTCTCTTCCTCTACATCTCTCCTCCACTCCCACTGACACCCACTTCCCCCATAGTATTCAACATTCTTCCCAGCCATAATTCAGTCTCTACCCTATCCCCACCTCTTACATCAAAAATTTCTTCTATAGCTTAAGCCCTGCTCTAACTTTGCTGATAGGATCCCTGCTAAACTTCTTAAACTTGCCTCTGACAAAATGGCCTATCCCATTAGCATTCTGATAAACAGATCTATCAAAGAATCTTACATCCCCAGCCTCTGGAAAAAAGCCATCATACTACCACTCCATAAAGGTGGCCCCTCATCTGACATCGCCAACTTCCATCCCATCTCCACACGTTCCCCAATCTCCAAATTTCTAGAAAAATGTGTTCAAAAACAACTTCTAAACTACCTTTTAAAATATAACATTCTATTGCCCAGTCAGCATGGGTTTCGCACAAGCCATAGCACATCCTCTGCACTTTTATCCTTCCTAGACACAGTTAATAAAACCCAAGATGCAAGGAACATTGTATCATCTCTTTTCATGGACCTTTCAAATGTTTCTGACACCATTTCTCAACCTATCCTCATCACCCAACTCTCTAACATAGGCTTATCTCTCCAGTCTCTTAATTGGTTCAAAAGCTACCTCTCTAACAAAAAGCATGCAGTAAAATGGCAGAACTCCATCTCCTCTCTCATTCACAACCCTACAGGTGTACCCCAAGGTTCAGACTTAGGCCCTCTTCTGGTTAACATTTTCATTAACAGCCTCTACTCAACCATCCATCAGGGTTCCCTAGTGCAGTATGCAGATGATTCCACTATCATCTGCACTGCTCCCAACACTGACACACTTAAACAAATCACCCAAGCTACATTTTCCACTGTAGAAATCTGGCTTCACAAAAATCACTTATCTCTAAACCCAAACAAAACCAAACGTATAGTTTTCTCACCCAGTAGAAACTCTGCCATCACTAAACCCGACTTTGAAATCTTCTCTCTTAATTCCACAAAAATTAAAATAGTAACCCATACCAAGCTATTAGGAATTACTATTAATGAAAACCTTAAATTCAACCTTCATATACATAACAATATAAGTAAAACACACAAAAAATTGGGATTACTCTACAGGCATAATAAGTTCCTCTCCCTCTCCTGTAAACAAGCACACAATCTTACCTCTTGCCTTCACTGAGTTATGGTGCTACACTATTAAATAAACTGCATCCATCTCTTAAGGCTAATCGAGAATCATGTTTTAACAAGATCATTAAATTTGGCACTAACAGTCAACACCCTACTCATCATTGCATTGCTTTAAAATAACTACAATGGCTGGAACTTCCCCACTATCTCCTAATCCACCAGCTTACAACCACCCATAAACTGATCCATAAACACCATGATTGCCCTGCCCTTAGTTTGCTACTCTCCCTCCAAACTCCAGCTTGGCTTCTTTGCTCTGAACACCAAAATCTTCTCCAAACACATAAACCCAAACTACCTGCCAGCCAACTGCTATACTCCTGGACTATTTCCAAAATATGGAATAACTTTCCTGCATCCACACGCCTACAACCAAACCTCTCTAGCTTCAAAAGTGCACTGCACAACTATTTTAGCTCCAATTGGATATGTAACTGCACATTACCTACCTCTGCCATCAATTAAATTAATATAAACTTATCTACCTATCTCCAGCCTTCATTACCAACTCCTGCTGTTTTCTTCTTTTCCTTTTTCTCTTCTACTACCTCTGTAGCCCCTTCTTGACCCTCATTTAGCCACTCTCTCTTATTTTTCTATCTTACCTTCCTATTGAGCTTTTTTTTTCCCTCCTCCTACCCGTTCTTTCTCTCTTCTTGTACTTCCTCCCTACCCTACTTATACCCGTCTCTCTTCCTCTACATCTTATCTCCCTTTCTTACCCTAACTTTCTCACTCTGAGCACACCCTTTATACTCTACTGTATAAATTTGCTTAACATCTAAATCCCCTGAAAATTGTTATTTTTGTCATGTACCTTTAGGCTTTATTGACCTCTATAATACTTTTTACATTGTAACCTGCTTACATTGCTTTACTATTGTATATTTGTACTTTTGCATATTTTTATTTTACTAGCGTGTCACAACTGTAATTTCCTTTATTTGTATTTATTATTTCTGGTATTATTGCTTTTATTATTCTTTCACTGTATTCTTTTTTATTGGAACTCTTCTCTCCAGGCCTCCACTGAAAATGGGCTTACTTGGTCCAGTGGACTTTCCCGGGAAACAAATATTAATAAATAAATAAATTGCATAAGAAAAACATCTTCAAAAACTAGGGATGCTTGACAGAGCCAAAAACTTTCTCACTGATAGAGCAAAAATTATACTTGCCACTATTTATTTCCGCCTCACTTTTCTTTATGGTGCTTCCATTCTTACTAACCACCAGGCTTCACAAAAATTAAAACTTGAACAATGCTATAATAAAGTTGCTAAATTTACAACACATACCCCTTTCAGAACCCACCACTGTATATCACTGAAAAGCCTAAATTGGTTAGAACTGCCACATCAACTAACATATACGCAACTTCTTACCACCTATAAAATTATCCAGCATCCATCTCCCTGTCCAGCACTAAAAAACATTCTGCATGACCATGTTCCCAGTTGGTCATTGCAATTCAGTGACCAAAAACTCCTGACTGTCTACAAACCTAGTAAATCTGCTGGGTATTATCTATACTCGTATAAGGTTGCTAAGGCCTGGAACTCCTTGCCTATATCCATCAGGTCTATACCCTCCTTCTCATCTTTCAAAACCACTCTGAAAGACTTCCTAACTAAAGTTTGGCTCAGTTCTTGCTCAAATACAGGAAAAACAATATCCTTAAATGTAAACAGGTATCTTTTCATTCCTTATACTTCCTTACTCTGCCTTCTTTACTTACTTCCTTACTGCTATCTAATTCTTTTCCCTGACTTTCTCTCTAAATATATCCACACAACCAAATGCTGGAAACCAATGTTGTAAAAAAACACACCAATCGTTGAGAAAAACACTTTATACACAGCAAAGCTTTCAGGCAAAACCCTTCTTCAATACTTAACACAAAACATTAAAAAAGCAACATGCTTTAAATAGGAGCCTAAATGGTCACATGACAGCAGCCAACATCATATGACCAAAAAACATAACTACTTGAATACAAGCAAACATTTAAAACATTTAAAATATTACATAAAAAATATAACATAAAAAAATAAATACATAAATTACATATCTAATTAAATAACTTAGTCCGTTGTATCTTCATCAAAACTGGTTTCAAACTAACAGCGGAATTCAAGCCTGGCGGGTGGTCAGCCACTAGCCTAATTATCCACTCATACTCCTTAATCTCTAAAAAATTATTAAATAATAAGTATACCATAAGCCTGTTTTTCTCTCACTTCATAGCTCAATTTCTATTTGTATTAGACTAACTTGCCTTTAATTTCTCTACAAACTGGCTAAAATTTCTCTAAATATTAAATGATTATCATATACCTTGCATCAATTTTTAACCAATGTTTTTATATTATGTCTAATTTGTTATAATTATTTAAACTGCAGATGTTTTTGTTTTTATTTTGAAGATTGCAAAATTATTGTTCTGCTGAAATGGGCTTCTAACCAGGCAGACTTTCCCGGTAATCAAATGTCAATAAATAAATAATAACCAGAAAAAGTGCACCATCAAACAATTTAAAAAAAAATTAAGAACCACCAACAAAATTGTCATCAACAAGGGCTGAGGCAAAAGGACCAACCTGTGTATAAAAACAAAAAACAAACTTCCAAGCAGAAAAGTAATTATACAGCTCAATTTATTAACTGGTTAAGCACTTTTGTTCATCACTGTGGACTTAATCAGAACAAAAAACCTAAGGTTATTCACAATATATACACACCCCTTCTGTTTAATCTTAATTAAAATCAAATTAACTCCCTTTAATTAAAGACAATTAATTCTAAAAGCAGTAAGCAAGTGGAAGTTAAATAACATTCTCTCTCCATAAACACCTTCAATAAAAAATATTTTGAAGCAAACTCAGTCATAAAATATGGCATATAAAATAAAATAAAAACTAAATACAATATATATACAAAAGCTTCAAACACTCTTTTACAATTAATAATTAAAATATTTCATAATTTAGCTGATTTCATTCTAAGTACCAGTTGCAAGGAAATGTGGTCATTAAGATCTGGAGTAACAGTAGCATCAAGCTTAAGTTGTCAGAGGAGTTCCTTGTATTATAACTTATTTTCCCAGGCACCTCCTCTGGCATCCACTGGAACAACTTCCAAAATACCAAATATAAAATTTAAAAACCTACACAAGTAAATAATAAAGAAATAAAACAATATAATTATACAGATTTGGAGTTATCTTCCCTTGATCTTTGTTCATTATAAATAAATAATCATTTAATTTGTTAATAGCATGAATTAATAGCAAACATGAATGATCTAGACAATTTTTTCCTTAAAATTTCTATTGAAGTGTTAGATGTATTATTATCATTACAATCAGACCAAAGCAGTATATTATTGTTGAGTGATAACATTTTCATGTTGTCCTGGCTATCTATAAATACAGTTGTAGATGCTAATGAGAAAATAAGAAAATTGCATTTTTGAAGCAAAGGAAATCTAGAAATACTATTTCTAGATTATTTTAATATTAGATTTATATAAGTCAAAACAGAACTTAATATTGATTTACCCTTTCATACACTTCTAAGTATACATAAAATTGATAATAAAACAAAATTATCTGGAACCATAGCCAAATAGTATAACTTAAATCAAAATGTATAAGTTCATATTAATTTTTGATGTTTAAGTTAGTGACATTCTTATTAAAGCTTGATTCTTTTAAAATGTTGAATTTTAATTTATACTGTTTGGCTGTGGTTCTGGATAATTTTGTTTTATTATCAGTTTGAGTACCTATAGTTTATCCAGATTTATTGCTGTTGTGTTATTTTGTTTTACCTATCCATAAAAATTGTTTTAATGTGATCAAACCTCCTATTATCATTAAACTTAAGGGACTGCAATACAATCTGTTCTAGAATACTTATCAATTTACTATTATAATAAGAATTCAACCACAAAAAAATTGCAAAAGCTGCAGATAAAGAATATGATTCAAGATCTGGAAAATTAATTCCCTCAAATTTCTATAGACTAACAATATTCTTGTAAGATTCTCTTGCCTTAGAAGGATTCCATATAAAGGAAATTAATTTCTCAAATTTCTTTATTAGTGTTTATCTGGTTGCATATCTATTGACTGTAGAATATTTTAGGAAGAATAATCATTTTTATAAGAACTAATCTTTCCTCAAAAGAAAACTAATTATTATTCCAGCTTTTAATTAATTAATGTATGTCACAGGTGAGATTCAAAAAATAGTATTAATAATTTTGTTAATATTAGGTTAAATAATTCCTAAATATTTAAATTCCTTAGTCTCCCATTTATAATTATATTTGTTTTTTAATATATTGCTTATATGTTGGTTTATTAAAATAATTTTTTATTTAATATCATTGTATTTCATCAAAGAAAGGATCCTAAAAAAGATTAAATTACTTTAAGTAATTCTATATCTCCTAAAAATGACAAAACATCATCAGCAAAAAGTTAGATTTTTAGTTTGATATTCTTTACTTATACTAAAATCTTCTCTTTCATTATTTTTTGTAATACTACTCAACACTGTTTCTATAACTAATGCCAAAAATAAAGGAGCTAAATGGCATCATTGGATAGTATCCTTATTAATATTAAATATTTATGTCACCATACCAATCTTAATAAAAGCTTTAGAAGCAGTGCAAACTTTTTAATTATATCAACAAAGTTTACTGGGAAACCAAAAGCATGTAAACTTCTAAACAACAGAGTTCTAAACAAATATTTCCAATCAACATAATCAAGCATCTTTTCTATATCTAAACTAATTATAGCTAATTTTTTATCATGATTTCTGGCTAAATCTATGATTATTATTCTCAAAATATTATCATAAGCTAACCTATTAATAATCTATTAATAATAAAGCCTGCCTGATTCGTATCAGTTATACTATATACTATTTCTCTTAGTCTCAAAATATAATATTTACAAAAACATCTCATAGTCTGATTTTTATAAAGAAATGAGCCTATATGAAGCCACAAGTTTCATTTTCACCTTGTTTAAGAATAGGAGATATTACAAAGCATTTCCAAGAAGAAGGTACTAGATTAGAGCTTTGTATAAGAGAAATATTTCATTTAATAAACTAACATCTTTTTGAGGTAATAATTGATAAATTTCAACTCACAAACCATCTAAACCTGGAGCCTTCCATATTTTATTATTTTTAATTACACTACTGATTTGTTCTATTGATATGGATTTGGAAATTCTAACTATATTTTGCTCTTTGAGTTTAAATGCTATATTTTTTCTAAATATGTATTTAATTTATCTTCTTTAACTAATATATTTTTATTTTTATTTAGTTCTTAATGATGAATTTTAAATATGGAAAGCAGTTCACCAATATCTGAGGTTTTAACTTTTGTTAAAGGATTTAATATATTATCGATTTCTACTTAAATTTTTACTTCTATTTGCTATTCTATGCATGTTATAGATGTCATTGCATAACTATGTAAATTTAATTTCTCTAATGCCATTTGGTCTTATGATTTAAAATCTTCTGATGCTGTGTTGTTAACTCTTTTATAATCTTAATATTATTATTCTTTCCTTGTTGTTCTAATCTTACTTTGAGTAATTTTACTTGAATATTAAGTAACTACTACTTAAATCCTTTAAGACCATCTCCTAATGTCATTGCTAATATAACATTTAAGAGAATCCTAAAAAACAACTCTATTTGTATCCTCAGTATCATTAAATGGAAGAAATTTCTCAATTTGTTTTACAAAATAATCAGATTTATTTAATTGAGTCATATATTTAAGACTTCTATACACTGCCTGATAATTTCTATCTAATACTATATTGATAAATAAATAATTATTATCAGATAATGAGCACAAAGTGTTTCTAAAAAAATTATTTTGTTAAACAAATCTAAAGAAACATATATTCTATCAATACACATTTGTGTATCATGGATATAAGAATACTATGCAAATGCTTCAATAGTCACTACATCTTTCATAATATTATTATTGGACAATATTCACTAGATCTTTCATATTATTCTTGGAAGTCCACTTACTTAAGAATTTGGCTACTAAACCTATTTAACTTTCTATTAATACCTACATATATTTTTCTGTAATACAATTAAAATTGCCAGCCAAAATAAGACTACCTACTAGGAGTCTTGCAAAATATCAAGATGATTTCTAGCAAAATTGGATCACAATCCTGGAATCAAATAGAAATTTGCTAGAGTATATACTTTATTATTAAAAATAATATTTTCTATAGCATACATTCTTTTAATATCATAAATTGCGAATGTGACTTTAGGCATAAATTGAAACTTTTTCCAAAGTATTGCTGTGCCTCTTCTTTTCTTTTCAAAACAGAATGAAAGAATAACTTCATAGCCAACATTATTGGAGTCTATCTTTGTGTATCGAATACAAATTACAGCAAACGCCTTATAATCGAACATGAAACAGCAAACCTTTAAACTACAAAAAATATAGACTTCTCTTTATGCTTTAGTACTTTCACTATGTTTGGATCTGATGATGTCAGTAAGCATGTATGCAGTCCTACAATTGCAGACCTATACATGTAGTCAATTTTGAGGAGGCCTATACCTCCTTCAGAAATTCAGATATATGATATTGCCATGCACTATTTTTATATATTATTTATTGAGCATGAAACTTGTTTTTTGTATTCATGTCCAACTGAGCAATACTTTCTGGGGGCAGCTAATCAAACCAAAACTGTAAGTTGGACCACAAAAGACAAATTAATGTATAGGTTGAACTTTATTGTTAGATGACAAGGCAATTTTCCACATTAGCTTTAATCTTGTGAAGTAGTCATTACTAAGCTTTGTTTTCATTTGTTCATGTTTTATTAACAACCCTTCATCTGTTCCCAAAATATATACACTCCCTATTCAAATTATGTTATACCACATTCTTATACCAAGTTCATATTTTCTTTCTGACTTTATATGTTGCCTTTACATAGTTATTAACACCAAACAGTGTTATATTGTCTGAGAAAGTTTTTGCCATTTGTGGTTTCACATCCTCAAATGATGAGTTACAAAGTTTTAGGTCATCAACAAACAGTAGAAGAGATGAACTAAAGAGAGAAAGAGATGAGCTTAGTTTGTCATAAAAAGCACAATAAATCAACATTCATTTCATTTTATTAAATTAACATTAAATTTAGAACATTATTAAAAGAATAGGCATACAGCACTTTACAATGTCAATTCATTGGTCATTTTCTGTTTCATTTTAAAACCAAATTACTTTATATGGTATATCACCTATTTATTTTCAGCGTTTGCTTTAAAATGCCATATGAAACTGTTTTAATTATGTAATTGTTATTCAATTTCCAGGTTCAATTATCCAATCTTCTTATTAATTAACTTTTTAAGAAACTGTATAAAAACAAGAGGCACCGTACATTCAGTATTCTGATGAAGTCTGCATACGGCAGACGAAAGCGCTAATTCTGTATAAATTGTTTTTATTTTTATTTTTGTGATTAAAAATATTGTGGTCTGTTCACACGGAATTTTGATTCGTTTTTAGTTTGTAATATGTTTATGACATACATAGATTCTGCCCCTTTTATAGATCTCTTTTATGGCTTTAACAATAGATGATACTTTCTTCCATGTTACTTTCTTTCATTACTTTTGTTCTATTGCCAGGAATGAGTTTTATTTTTTTCAGTGATTGAACAGTCTATTCACGTCAGTTCCAGTATATATTTGATATGTTGTTAAAATGAACTCTATCAGTCTATAGTTTTAGGATGGCATGCTAGTTTACTCTGATGGAGTAAGTTTTTTCCTGTTGATGACCAGGTTGGTGACTTTCTTGGAGGAGCATATAAATATTATTTACACATGGCTAAATCTTTATGCAAGGGTTTAAATAGACAGAAGCTTTCATCTGGACCAATGGCTTTTCATTTAGGAGTATTTCATATTTAACAATGTTGCTTCGATACAATGAAGGCTGTCCTTTTACCCACTTACCACACTGCTAGGTGATTCAAAAATCGATCTCAAACGGGTATTGTGAAAAAATTATTGTAACCAAAATGTAAGGTACATGAAATAAGGTACTTTAAACACATAAAAACACTTAAAAGGAAAGTAACTGATTTAGCGCTTTCATCACCTGCACCGGAGACTTCCTCAGAATCCAGTTACCATTGACAATCTTGCATTATATATCACACAGCATTGTCAACTTATTGGTTGAGAATTAAACATTTATATAATTGATTGCATATAGTTATGAATTTTTTTTTATATTAACATCAATTGTGATTTTATGGTTTGTAATCAAAAATAACAAAAAACAATATGCACCTATTTATTATTGTTCTTTTGGTATTATAACAATATATTATTTTTGTTTTTTTCCTGTATTTTTAATAGGTTGTACTGTTTAACAACCTTCACTACACACAATATTTTTTGCAGTGTTGCTTAGATTTACTATTGAAGTCTAGCCCTTTTAAATTCATATTTAAAATCACGGTCACAGTTATTATTATTCACTAGAACTTTACAAAAATTGCTCAGTTCCTGCCATTCCTCAAACCTCACCCTTCCTCCTGAACATTGCTCTTCATGTATGTTTCCACAAATTCCTTGTATTTCTATGTAATTTTCTCCTTCCTTTTTTAAAAAAATCTTACCTTCTGGTCCTTTTATCTTATTGTCAATATTCAATACTTCACTTAAGGTTGGTTAGATTTTGATTTCCATTTTCTAGTAATTGATTTTTTGTCAGCCAAAAACATTAAACTTAGTAAAGCCTTAATATGCCTAAGCAATTCAGATCCTATGTCTCTGCTAAGAAAAATCATTTCCTTAGATACAACAATTTATCACCACCCCAAATTCTGACAAAGTACTATGTGGTAAGTTTTTAAAATCTACTATGTTACACTCCCCAAAAACATGTCCCTAACTACCTCTCTGTTTCCCATCACAGTTCCAGCATTTTTGTCTGAAGTAAAATTCTCTGGTGTGCTTGGAGTGTAAAACCAACTGTGCAAATTTTTATAAGCAAAATCCTAAACCGTCTGGCCTTTGTTGCGTACACTGGAAGCATACAGATGTCCTCCTAATGTTCCTTGTAAATTACATTTCCAGTCTCTCTCTTCCCAATGCTTTTTAAACTCCTCTGATTGATTCTTAGAGTTATCAGGCAATATTTTATATATCCTACTAATTATTCCTTTTTAACAGCAACCTCTGTTCCAGCTACCTCTAGCAGAATTGATCTTTCACTTAACATTCCCCCGGTCTTTCACTTAACATTCCCCTGGTCTTTCACTTAACATTCCCCTGGTCTTTCGCTTGACATTCCCCTGGTCTTTCACTTAACATCCCCCTGGTCTTTCACTTAACATTCCCCTATCCCTTTGCCTACATACTGATATTGATCCCTGCTGGAGAAGGCAGTCTCTAACCAGCAGTCACAACCTCTGCTTGGCCTCATCCTGCTCTATTACCTTTCTCTGGCTCTGTTAAACTACTTGTTCCCAATAACTTGATTTCTTTGCTAATTTCCTCCAGTAACTTCAAACTCTGTCTTGCCTTTTCTTGTGTTCATCCCTGACAAAATCTTCTTTCTCCATTCCTTTGTTGGAATAATTCTTAGAATACTTTCTGCTACTTTATGAATATATTATTCTGTATGGTTGTTGTTATTATTCACCTTCAGGACCTGCAGCCAAAATCCTATTCTCTCCCTAGTTGTCAGATTTCTTCCCCACTTCATCATCATCCCTGTACACATTGATTTTTAACATTCTGCTTGTATTATTTATATAAATTTTAACTGCATAGCTTTGAAGTATCCCTTTAGATCAGGTAATACCAGACTAATTTGCTCTTGTCTCAGTGCCTCTGTCACTTCATTCCATTTCATGTCATCCATGTCAGAGCTTCTTACTGTTTCTTTTAAAACTTCTATCCATTCAACACCTTTGTTATATTCAGCTGGATCCTTTTAAACATTTCAGTGAATTTCTTGTTTTTCTCTAGTTCTTGATACTTTTCCTTTATATTTGTCTGTATACTTTCTAAGTTTTTTGCTTTGGATTATATGTTTATGTTATTATTGGAGATATTGGATGATAAATTCTGATCTATTTTGATATTGTGCATTGCTTTTACCATATCTATAATTATTTAAGAATTTTGGATAATCTGTTCCCTTTTCTGCATTCTTTTAATACAGATCTTTCTTGTCTGAGTTGTTTTATATATTTTTTTCTATTAGCTTCTCCCATGGTGGCATTCCAGTTGTTTATTTTCTGTCCTTTTTCACGCTACATTTTTGTAGTAAAACATTATGGGTTTATTTTTGTTATATGGTATGAATTTCTTAATAGTCCAAATTATTGTGTTTATCTGTTTTAGCAGTCTTCTAACATTTTGAGTTTTATTCATTTTCTGTAGTCCCTTTCTTTCATCTGTCTTAATACATCTGTACATTTTTATTAAATAAAGCAGCTTTTCACTTAGATTATTCTCTTCTAGACCGAGGGCATCCTCTTTGTTCTCTCTTTACTGTTCTTTCCATTGCTGTGCAATTCTAACTGGACTTTCTTGGGGGTTCCACCTGCAGAAGGTTCCAGGATTTAATGTTATTTATTTATTTATTAATTGATATTTGGTGACCAGGAATGTCCACTGGATCAGTGATCCATTTTCAGTGGAGGCCTGGGGAGAAAAGCTCCAAATACAGTTACAAATAAATGGTTATAACATTGTGGCAGCAAGTATGTACAGGATTTAAAAGAAGCTGCAGTAAAGTTACAATAAAAACAAATACAGAAAGTTACATAAGTTGCAAACAGTTGCAAAGGGTAGTGAGACATGTTATCATTAACTGTACAGTAAAAATACATCAATTACAGAAGGTATAAATAGAATATATATATATATATATATATATATATATATATATATATATATATATATATCCACACATATATAATTTTAAGCAGTTAGGCAACTGTAATAATAGGGTTCTTCTATTAAGCTGCTAAAGTAGCCCAAGTGGCTTATAAAGGAGTATGAATAAGAACTAAAAAAAATAAAATAGGAGAATGGGGGTGAAAAGTTAAGGTAAAAAATATTAGGTAATTTCTAGAGAAAGTAATGTAATCAAGGTGGTTTAGGCCAGTTGTTGCAGGAGCACATAGGATTATCAAGGTAATGGGACTTTAATGCATTTTTGAAAGCTTTGTAGGAGTCTATTTGAGTAATAGGAGTGGGTAGAGTATTCCAAAGTTTGGCAACGGAGAAGGAATAAAGGCTATGTCCTGCACGTTTGTTGGGTTTTGATATGCTTAGGAGCTGTTTAGTTAAGGACCTTTTAGTCGAGGACCTAAGATGTCATGTTAGGGAGTATGTTTGTAGCAAGGTCTGAAGAGAGGGACAATAATTAGGGTTATACAGTAGTTTGTGAGTGAGTGTTAGTTGGGAGTATTGTAAATAGTGGGAAAATTCAAGCCAGTTTAACATTTTAAGGCTTGGCAGTGATGAGTACGTGTTGGCATTTTGGTGGCAAATTTTGCTATTTTGTAGTAGTAGGATTGTAATTTGTTCTTGAGGGATACTTGCAGGTTAGTGAAAATGGGGCTGTCATAAAGGAGAGTAGGGAGGAGTAGGCTGTTAGCCAATTTTATCATGGTGGGCATATCCATATAAAGTTTATGCCTATAGAGCTTACCAAGTTTAAAATGGGTTCTCTTGATTGTATTGTGAATATGATATATATACACACATATATAATTTTTTAAGCAGTTAGGCAACTGTAATAATAGGGTTCTTCTATTAAGCTGCTAAAGTAGCCCAAGAGGCTTATAAAGGAGTATGAATAAGAACTAAAAAAAATAAAATAGGAGAATGGGGGTGAAAAGTTAAGGTAAAAAATATTAGGTAATTTCTAGTGAAAGTAATGTAATTAAGGTGGTTTAGGCCAGTTGTTGCAGGAGCACATAGGATTATCAAGGTAATGGGACTTTAATGCATTTTTGAAAGCTTTGTAGGAGTCTATTTGAGTAATAGGAGTGGGTAGAGTATTCAAAAGTTTGGCAATGGAGAAGGAATAAAGGCTTTGTCCTGCACATTTGTTGGGTTTTGATATGCTTAGGAGCTGTTTAGTTAAGGACCTTTTAGTCGAGGACCTAAGATGTCATGTTAGGGAGTATGTTTGTAGCAAGGTCTGAATAGAGGGACAATAATTTGGGTTATACAGTAGTTTGTGAGTGAGTGTTAGTTGGGAGTATTGTAAACAGTGGGAAAATTCAAGCCAGTTTAACATTTTAAGGCTTGGCAGTGATGAGTACGTGTTGGCATTTTGGTGGCAAATTTTGCTATTTTGTAGTAGTAGGATTGTAATTTGTTCTTGAGGGATACTTGCAGGTTAGTGAAAATGGGGCTGTCATAAAGGAGAGTAGGGAGGAGTAGGCTGTTAGCCAATTTTATCATGGTGGGCATATCCATATAAAGTTTATGCCTATAGAGCTTACCAAGTTTAAAAAGGGTCCTCTTGATTGTATTGTGAATATGATTTTCAAAGGAAAGTTTGTCATCAGTTATGATACCCAAAAGTGCTGATGATTTTACAAGCTCAATTTCAATATTGTTGTGTAAGAAAATCTTAAAATCTTGAGTTAGAGGCTTTGAAGAGAATACTAAGAGTTTAGATTTTTTTGGACTGAGTAGAAGTTGAGCATCATTTAGCCAAAATTCTATAGAAGTAAAGGCTTTGTGTTAGAAATTGGAGATCTGGAAGGTTGTTGGCAGTGGTGATTATAGTTGAATCATCTGCGTATTGAATAAGAGTACTAAGATAGGATGCTTTATGTAGGTTATTGATGAATATGTTAAATAATAGTGGGCCAAGAATGGACCCTTGGGGAACTCCTGTTTTGGTTATGAGATAATTGGATTGTTGTTTTGCCCTTTGACAGACTGTTTCCTGTCAGAAAGGTAGTTGGAAAACCAAGCTAGTGTGTTTGATAAGCAGTTGAGGGATTTGAGTTGTAATAGTAGTTTAGGGTGTGATACCATATCAAAAGTCTTGGATAGGTCCAGTAAAATGGAGATAGTTGATAGACTAGCATCTAAGGCTTTGTTAACAAAATTAATCACTGACAATAGGGCTGTGATTGTACTATGGGTGGGGTGAAAGCCATGTTGGGTGGAGGCAAGTATGTTATTATTGGAGAGATATTTTAGCAGCTGAGTATGAATACACTTCTCAAGGATTTTAGATACTGGAGAGAGTATGGAGATGGGCCAGTAATTAGAGAAATCATTGTTGTTGCCACCTTTGTGTAGAGGTGTTATAATGGAGTTTTTCCATAGTTGAGGAATGTAAGATCTGGTGATGGAATGATTGATGAGAATGCTGACAGGGTATGCAACAGCATCTGTAGCGAGTTTTATGCATTCTGCAGGAAGTCTATCTGCAGAGAGAGAGCATGGTTTTAACTTAGTTAGCAGTTTATGCACTAGACAGGTGGGGACAGGCTGTATTGTGAATGTTGGTGAGGGTGGGCTATAGTTTGTGTTGTCATTTACAGGGGCAGGGTGAGTGTTGGACTTAAGTGGGGAGAGTTCTGTGTTGCTTTTTAAACTATTAGATTTAATGTTTGTTTGAGAAGAAAAATCTTGATGAGTTTTTGAATGGTTTCAGTGAAGTGAGAATTAAAGGCTTGGGCAATTTCTTGTGGTTCATTTTTCTGGAGATGGGGTGGGACTTTGCTGTATGCCAGGACTGAGGAGTGAAGAAATAGATTTTCAAGATTTTTGGGGGTTATTGTTTTGGGAACCTAATTGGGTGGAGAAGTAATTTTTCTTGTTGGAAATTACTAGTTTTTTGGCACTGTTATGACGTTGTTTATATTTAATTTAATTTTGTGGTGTCCTATTTCTGTGCCATTCATTCCAGGCTTTATCCCTGTTAATGAGAATCTGTTTAGCATGTTTTGTAAGTCATGGAGCATGCTTTTGTTTAATTCTTTTAGTTTGCATGGGGGCGAGGCTGTCGAGTGTAGCAAGAAAAACATTGTTGAAGTAGTTTACAGCGTCATCCAGAGGAAGTGTTTTAGTTTGGTGCCAATCTTGGGCTTTTAGAATATCTATGAAAGCCTTTTGACTGAAATGGGCATGATTTCTAGAAGTTCTGTACAAGCTGAATTTTACTGTTTGCATATGGGTTGTATGGGTGAAGGTGGGTAAGTGGTCACTTGAGATATTAGGGAGGGTTCCAGTTTGGAAATATTTATGAGGGTGTGTGACAAGTATCCAGTCTAGGGTTGATTTAGTTTCTTTGTTTACTATGTGTGTGAGGAGTGTTATGAGTTGGGTAAACCTATATCAGTTTATACTATTAGCAGGGTAATCAGAGATGAGGGATTGCCAGTTTATGTTGGTATCACCCAGGATGATGGTTTCATTAGCTATGTTCAGGGTTTCCCAAGATAGAAAATCTTCTAGAACAGGTATATTTTGACCTGCAGGAAAGTAAACTGTGACAATGCATATTTGTTTTCTTTTATTGATATGAAGTATAGCTGGTAGGAGTTCCAGGTTTTCAAAGGAAGGAACATGTTTGGAAAAGGGAGTAATAGTTAAGGAGTCATGGTAGATTAGTGCAACACCTTTGCCTTTTTTGTGGAGATGGTCAGTTCTAAGTATGTTATATCCTGGTGGGATTATTTCAGTCTCAGATATTTGTGGCTTTAACCAGGGTACTGTAAGTGTCACAATATCTGGGGAGTATAGAGAAAGCCAGGCATGGAATTCAGTGATTTTGTTACAGATACTTTGAATGTTCACTGTAGTGATAAATACATTTTGGGTATTAGATGTTTGAGAGTGAGATGGAGATTTAGCTGGTCCAGGATTGGTGTGGATGTCACCGCACTGGGAGAGAACCTGAACATGAATTGTTTGTATTGTGAGATGTAGGGTTGGAAAGTGAGGACTACCAAGGGGATTAAGACTAACTTTTAGTGTGGAGGTAACTGTGATATACTTTAGTTTTGTTGGGATAAAAGTATAGTAATTGAATAAAGATGGGGAGATGTTGGAGAAGCTGTTACAATAAGTGTGAGGTTGTATTGAAAGGGTGGGAGAGTTAGGAGAGGAAATATGTGTGTGGGGGAAGGAAGTGGAGTATGACATTAGGTAGAGTATAGTAATAAAGGAGAAGGAGAGGATGCTGTGTTCTAGGTTGAAAAACATATTGTGCAAAATGGAACCATAGAGAGTGAGAGGGGTTAATTAACTAGAGGAAGATAGGATGAAGGGTTCTGAAGAGTATACAAGATGTAAGAGAGGATGTAAGGGTGGAGTTAATTGCTATGGCCATTAGACTGGTAGGAGGGTTGTGATTCAGTAATGGAGGTGGGGGGTGGGGTGTAAGAAAGTATAAACATAATTGAAGTGGGGGTGTATGGGAATGGGGGTAGGGTAGGGGAGTGGATTGAGCCAGCAGCATAGCAGAGGCCAAACGGAGTGGGTAGCTCTCAAATCCAAGAGCTGTTAAGTCAGAAAAACAATCAGCAAGGCAGAAAACAGCTAGGTAAGTGAGAAAGTGAGAAAGGTAAGGGCTATAACAAGAAGACACTGATGTCAGCAGAAGATGCGAGGGCAGTAGTCTTATCGTTTTACTATTCAATACATTCTCTGTTTGTTTTATCATTCTTTCCTTTGCAATATTTACTATGTCTGGATTTCTTTACCTGTATACCTCTTACGAATATCTTTCTGTGAATTGCTGCTGGTGTGCAATGAACTATGTAAAAATGCTTGCAGTAGCTGTGCATATTGCAGTGAGCATGAACCATGTGACTAGTATGCTCATGCATGCAACATGGGTATGCCCATACTACTGCACTGCAGCATTATACCCATTCGTAGTGCTATGATGCAGTTCTATGGACTTACGGTAGTGTTACAGTACAGCTCTAGGCTGAATAATATGTGATCAATAGAAGTGCATTCATACACATAGGGTTACCATTTTGCAGATTGAGTAACCAGGGCTCCTGGTAGTTTATGGTGTTGTGTCTCTCAATGCATAGGAAACTAGCAGACTACAAGCAGACCTGAGTATTTATGGCTATTTCAAGCATGGTAGAATGCAGGGCTCCCACATAATGTGAAAGGGAGAGGAGGATTTTCCAGTTCTTCCTGCACATGAACTTTAATGAGTGCTTGCTGGGTGAGAATGATAGCCCATTGTGGTAGGTGGATGCCTGGGCTAAGCTTATTGGAATGGTGAGTGATGCCACCGGCATCAGCCATTCTGGGAAGCATAGCTACTGTAGGTGCAATAACCTGAGATGATTCACTCACCTGCTTATCAGTAGGAGCCACAGAGGTTCATGAAAGGGAGTATGAAATGCACTGTTGGTTAGCATTTTTTCTGTAGTATTTTTTTCGGTTATCTTAACTGTTGCACATGTATTTAGAAGTACATACATTGTTTACCATGGACCAAAGAGTAATAGCTGAACAGGGCATGGTATCATAGAATGCAGAAGGACCTCATGCAGCAGTGGGGCAAATATGATGTCTGTCCTACTATATAACTGTGATTTAGCTTGCAACAGATGTAGGTAATACTTTTTCTCATTGTATTGTCAATCTGCTGGACCAATTGCTGAAGGGGCGGGATGAGACATACTGATCTCCTCAGCTGCACTGGCTGATGCTCCTGGTGCTGTTTCAACAATGGTCCCCACGTCTGCCTCTCAGGAAGGGAATGATGTTCCCTTGTTGGAGATGACCTGAAGAGACCAATGGAGACCTCTGTGGCTGATGCTCAGGAGGAAGAAGTGAAGGATCCCCTTCTGAAAGACAAGCTTTGATCTTCTAGTGTCAGTTGCAGAAGACTGTATGAATTCCTTGTCAGTGTAGATTACTGGTGTGGCTTGTGGAGTTGCATGACTGACAGGCCCAGACTATGGGATGAGCTGTGGAGCAACCTGCTCATAACATAAGCCAACCAGGTGAATGATGCGTGAGTTTGCTGCCATCTGGGCTGACCTGGAAGCAAACAATGCCAGAACCTTACACTATCCATACCCTGGTATTGTCCCTCACTTATGTCATGCCCCTTTCCTTTTTCATTGTCTAACCCTCCCCATTAAAACTTGTCCACCCCCTGTATGCTTGTGCCCCCTCCACTGTCCTCCTCAACTTTTATAAGTATACCCCGTCTTTCTCAGTCTGTTTTCTGTCTTGACTGTCCGCCCCTGCTCCCAACCCTTCTCCCTCTGCCCCATTCACAGTCATCACTCACCACCTTACCCACATCCCCTTCTTTTATAAAACTTACAAAATGTTCTTTTTCTCTGCCAAAACAAGTTATCCCTCTTCCCTGACCCACCTTTTACATCTTATGGTTACCCTTGTATATTTCCCTCTGCATCTTGTTCTCCCCTTTCCTCCTTCTCTACCTTCCCCATTTCCTTTTCATTTATATAGTGAGCAAATGTGGTGACAACTAGACTGTCTTTCTTGTACTAGGTAAGCATGAAATGCAACTACATGGCATTGCACTGCATGTGTGAGCACACATTGACTTGGCTATGCTAGTCTGACTTTGCTATGATATCTGTTACATTGGACATATGTCCTACTGTATTGCTGTTCTGACTGTAGAAGAGCCTAGCACTGCATTGTCCATTACAACTACACCCCTCTTTAATTGTACAGTCCTTTGTTCAGACTACTGATATGTTTCAGTGAATAATAGATGGCTAATTAGCTCTACAGCTCTTTGTGTAATGGCCTCCTCAAAAATTAGATGCACAGAGCTTGCCTGTAAATCACAGACATTGCACTTAACTAATTAATCAAAGCCATTGCATTTAACAAATAAAGTTTTAAAGCAATATTAAACTTGTATGACTATAAGCTGTACAGTACACACCCCTCAGTAATCAAGAAGCCTCAATCCTCACCTCTAACACCAGTGAGGAGCATCCACATTGGGAAGGATAACAAATACGCACACAGTAAAGTACAATTTTCCTTAAGAGCACACACAGAGATGACAGTCAGTCTGGAGCTGGTTTCTCCCTTTCTCTCCAGATCCCCATTAAGACTCCCCACTGGCATAGCTATAGAGTGGGGTCCTTAGCCAGGGTCCCAGGCCAAGTCCTCCCAGCACTCTCTCTGCTCAATCAATGCTTCATGTCCCTGCACACATGCACACACGCGCACACACACACACACACACACACACACACACACACACACACACACACACACACACACACACACACACACACACACACACTTTGAGATATGATTTATATACAACCACACAGACACTCTTGGGGAAGGCTGGCACAGGTTCACTAGCTGTGCCCCTTCTGTCCAGGCTATAAGGTAGTAATCCCTGCCATCAGGACCCTTATTTATTAGCTACTAAAAAGGTCCTTACCAAAGGGTGTCCAATTATTACTGTGCCATATTATTATCCAAATGGTGACTGTAACTGGGCACCAAGGCTTATTTGGAGTGGCCTTGTACAGTATCACTATGTACATGCAATGTACTCTAGAGCTTAAATTATCTCTACACAAAACAGCCACAGTTGAAAGGTTTAAAAATACTTAATAATAAATAAAAACACAAGACAATGCTTCTTACTACACAGTGCTAGTCGAGAATTTAGACACAGGAAACCGCTCAAAATAATGCTGTAGAAGAGTTCTGACATCAATGCAGAAAACAACTAGTCTAATTGTCCTATTTCCTAGCTATTTCTAATAGAGACACAAAAGTCTAAGATCCTGCTTACATACAAAGCACAGGCAGAGTGCTGGTGAGTTCAATGTTCTCAAGACAAATGCAAAATGCTCTCCTTTTGTCTCTGAGAAAATCCTTTAAATTGATAATCCATCCTGCTGACTCATCTTAGAGTACATCATTCTTAACAATCTCTGGTACCCAGGCAGACAGAAACTCTACATTTGCATTTCTTAGTAAGCTTGCACCTGGTCAGGAAACACAGCAATAAACAACATTATACATGTAAATTCTAGCAATTAACTCTGGTCTCAAAACAGTAGTAAGAATTCCTTCATCCAGACATCGCAGATCTGAGTTTTAAGATCAGATAATTATACTATGCTTGACTTATCAGCTTTTCTCCAGCAGAGTGCAATGCGGTTACATTTTTGCAGTTCAACATCCAATACAGTCTTTTCACATGTAAGAGAACAAGCCTGTGGCTTATATTAACATTTACTAATGGTAGAATTATCTACACAATTCTATCTAGCTAGGCTGGCAGCATTCACATATCTTCACAGTCTATATAATGTTTTTCATGAATCTGTTACATTTTCTTGCGCAAGTATTTTTCTTTCCTCTAACTTCTCACTTAATCTTTTTGTACATCTTCTATCCAGGCTTCTTGCATAATAGTAACAATACATAATTTCTTTATTATCCTCAATAGTCCACACTAACATCTTTATGGCTCTTTTTTGCCTGCCAGATTTTGTGGTTTGTGGACTATTACATCCTTCTACAACAGGGAAGCCATCCTTCCCCTGGGCCTAGCCTAGTCCCATTGTAGGAATGCTTCCCTGTCTTAAAGATTCTACACTGTGATTTTCCATTCCTGACACCAGTGTACCTACCAAGATTGGACACTTTTTTATCCTGGGACTTTTACATGCAGATGTATTTTTTATTGTTTAACATACTTCTGTCCATGGTACATGCTATATAAAACACAGTCTGTATATCAGTGTCATCTTGGTGAGAATTTGTGAAAACTGGGTCCACCTATAGAAGGTACTCACCAAGACTTGGAGATGAATTCAGTTCCAGCATAGCTACTCTCCTTTGCTTGCTGATTTTATCGTCTGTCAGTTGAGCTGAGCATGTCAGCCAAAGGTTGGCAATGGCCTCCAGTTCAGTGTGAGTGATGCCATTCACAATAAGTTCTGAGCATCATTGCATATTTCCACAAGGTTATGAGCATGGCTGTAGAAAGCTTTGTGGTTGTCCTTTGCCTGAGAAGCTATTTTTTCTTCAGATTAAGCCTTTGAAGTATTAATTAACCCTCTTATCTGCCTATTTAGATTGGTCTGGGGGGGCGGGCTTTTAGGATGTATGGTTTTGTTCCTCCTGTGCTTGGCTAAGATTTTTTTTTCTTTTGCTGTATAACCAATTGATATTGTGACTCCACCAGGGTGGTTTGTCTTTTAAGTTTGTCTTACTCTTAATAAGAGTGGGCAGAGCTCACTCTGTACAGCTATAAATATGGCTGTATAGAGATCTTGTAACTAGCTAAGCATATGCTATGGTATTTACTGGAGTTGGGGGTGCTTGGAATTTAGCTAGGGTGTCACTTAGTAGCAAGAAGTTAACCTTGGAATAGGTCCTAAAGGTTTATGGTTTTGCTGGATCCCTGGATTTAATTTATATTTCAAGCAATACTGATTTATAGTCAGATCTGACCATTAAAGACTTTACATTGGGTGAGGAATATCACCCTTCCATGTTCATGAGTGAAAGGTCAAGGGTGTTTTACCCCTGGAAAGAGAATGGACCAACTGTTCCAGAATGTTGGTATTAACAAAGTTTAGGAATCGCTGGGCTTGTGCATTAGAAGTGGTGTGGTATTCCTAATCTATAGAGAGATATTTGAGATCTCCCATGGATATCATTTTGAGTTGAACACTGAGGGACTCTAGTACATTGAGATAGGTAGTATGGGTTCTCTGGGACATGGAGGGGGACCTATGGATTGCAAGTATGTGGTACAAGACCCTATTTTGCACAAATATGAGTTCCAGTGGGCCATACACTTTAACTAGTCTGGAAGTGAGGTTGGATTTAATATAGATTGAGACTCATCCACCTGTAGTCTAAAGGTGTGAAAAGCATTATAACTTGATGCTATCCAAGGGCTTGATCCTCACTGATATCACTGAATACCAGGTGTGAGTTAGAGCAAACGTTAGGGTATAAAATGATTATTTGACTGTATGTATATGCACGTGTGAGTGTGCGTGTGTGTGTGTGTGTGTGTGTGTGTGTGTGTGTGTGTGTGTGTGTGTGTGTGCGCGCGCGCAAGTGCACAACTACATAAATGTTTGCATACACAAATGGATGTGTGTAACAGGCAAACAAAAGTTAGTAAATGACTGCATTTCAAATGTGCTAAAGCCTAAGTTTGTAGGCATACATGAATCTGACTAACTTTCATCTATAGCATGGATATCTTTTGAAATCTATATTTGCATGTATGTTCTTTTTTTCTTTTATTAAGATGAGCTGTGCAACCTGTGTCTTTTTTCCTGTCTATAGTGTTAATGAGTAGTCTTTCAATATAATAGGTTTGTTGGGTCATAGGTACTTACAAGGCTATTGATCCATGAGGGTCATTAGAAGCCTAGCCATACATTCCCCATGAAGTTTTTAGCACTTCTATTTTAACTATAAATAATCCAGAGATGAGCATGTAGCTCCTATCCATGAGGGACAATGATACTAAACCAGGTGTAAATTACCAGTTACCAATTCATTTGTCCAGATTACATTTGAATAGTGTAAGAGAAGTACTTTGTTTTATGTAGAAAGGAAGATGATTCAAAAGAAGTGGTATTCCTTGTTACATCTATCACTTTGATGTGTTATATTTATGTTGCAAAAGATATTTATACCTCTTAAGAGGGTCTTTATACTCCCACTGGACTTGCAAGTGTGCAGTAGGTCTGACAGGACAGGATCTGTACCTGAGGCACACCATAGCTGGTATGACACTGAGAAGCGGAACAAGGTTTTGAGACAGCCTGCATAGTTTTTTATAATTTAGGGCCTTGATTTTCTTAGTAAGAAAGCACTGTGGGCATTTGACTTGTATGTTTGTTTTGGTCTCAGTCAAGCCCCGACCCTTGCTCTGCTAAAGCTACTAGAAGTGTACCTTCTTTCATATAGGGTTGAAAATAAAATTTATACAAGTAGAGGGATATGAAAAGCAAAACAATAATGTACTAAAATAAGTCTTCTTTATTTCATATGTATATATGTATATGTGCATACATGTACAAACACACATGCACACATGCACAGACACAAGCCAGTGTTCTAGAGGAAAGTGGTGCAAGGTTGGATTCTCTCAGCCTCCATTGCCTAACTGTGGACTCTGAGTGAGTTATTTAACCAGACACTGCTCACGGGCTAAGTCTGAAAATGGTCCATGGAGATCAGTTATCTATCCCATAAATAAAATACAAATAAATAAATAAATAAACAAATAAATAAAGCTGAATACCACATAGCATTATATTTACTTGCATTTCACTTCTAACCTCATTTTTGAACTATTCCAAATCTTTTCACTTGGTCATTGGATTTGTGACACTGTATTTAAACTTGCAAGCTCCTAAAACTGTGATCATGCATGCTGTTTTAAAACCACATTAAAACCTTGTATTGCTCAGAGTTGTAACATGGTTTTAATCATGATTCATAAATCTGAAGAAGTTATTGTTTTATCACTTCCTATGCAGTCTGCTGATGCAGTATTAGAGACAGTAAATAAAATCATAAATAGCTAACTGAAAACTGTGCCAGAGAAGAGAAGAGAAGAGAAAATGACATAAACAAGGCATTCACCTGTCAGCCACAAATGAAACAAGTACCTTTACAATGAATGTGAAATTATCTTGCGACAGTTCAACAAGCATTTAGAAAACAAACATAAGCAAATGCAAAAAGTCATAAAACTAATACAAGCAGGTAAAAGTGAAATATTGTATGCAGGATAATATGATAAAGAAGATTAAATAATTGTTATTCCATAATTAAAATGAGCACATTATAAATAAAATTGTTTCTGCTAATGCAAGATACTGATGGATATTAAGTGCTCTGATGCATTGTGGTTAAAATCTATAGGGCAGAACACTTGGTATGAAAGCAGTTCAGGTGCAGCAGTTCACAGCACTACCATGACAGTCATACATTAATGACCTGTTTAGGGAGCTGCTGGCCACCTGCATCAGTCATTAAGCACATGCCATTCTGCTGACGTATCTCTATTCATACATTTTAAATGGCCTTGACTCCATTCATCTGTTGTTACAGTCTTCGTTATACAACGCTTCTATAATACAAATAATCATTTTGTTGCTCTCTTAAGGAAAAAAATGAAAAGTTAGTAGAAATGCATTTAAAACAAAGCTTGCCTAGATTTCCAAACATTTTACTCTCTAAGAAAATATAATGCGGTGCTAAACAGCTGATTTGTCCAGCTGTCCATATAGTGGGACATAGATATAACTTCCAGATTTGTCTTCACTTCATTCCATAAGTCTGTACCGAATGTTAACTAGTTGACACATCTTACATGCATCACAGCACCTTGAGATGAATGAAGCATATACAAAATAAGTAAAAAAATGGTTTCCTGTAATGACCAGAGCAACTATGCTTGTCACCTCTTCAAGATCCTGAGAACAAGGATATTGTGTGGTGGACAGACTAACTTTGGCTTGGTAGTAACAAGAATGAGCCTTTAACAGAACAGCATCACTGATCAGGAATCATGTTCCAGCGGTCATTCAAAAAGAGGTGAAAGAGGGATCTTTAAAAATAAATTCATGAAGGATCACTCTGCTTGTTACCCAAAGTTCTGAAGGTAACGGCAAGCTTCACGTATTCTAGAATACAGCATGGTATCTGTGGTATATGCACATGGTTGTGGCAAACTTTGTCAAATGTATGTTTTGTTGTCAAGGTTTACTGCTATTTTTTAGTGAAATCTCTGCTTGCCAATCATAAGACATTTCAGACATAGGAATACCTACTGTTCATTTTGTGCGTGTGTGCGTGCGTGCGTGCGTGCGTGTGTGTGTGTGTGTGTGTGTGTGTGTGTGTGCGTGTCTGCGTGTATGCATGTGTGCGTGTGTGCGTGTGTGTGTGTGTGTGTGTGTGTGTGTGTGTGTGTGTGTGTGTGTGCGTGCGCGTGTGTGCGAATGGTTCTGAGTTAGCATCAGAGTAAGGGCTAGGTAAGGGAGTGGATTTAACATTGTGTGTGTGTGTGTGTGTGTGTGTGTGTGTGTGTGTGTGTGTGTGTGTGTGTGTGTGTGTGTTAATGTGTGTGAACATATTGGAGTGTGCCTGTGTCTGTGTGAGTAGTACTGAGTTAGGGTCAGAGTAAGGGCTAGGTATGAGGATACATTTAACACAGTATGTGTGTGATGGTGTATGCGAAAAGTGTGTGAGTGTCTTCTGTAGTAGTACTGTTAGGAAAAGGGGTTTTGGCTTGGTAATGTTAAGACAAGGGTTAGGGGCAGTGACAGAGTTAGAGTTAGCACACACAAGTAAAATGGTATGGGGCATGTTGGGGATACCCGTCACCATACATACGCACATCTACACATACACACAAACACACATACACACACACACACACACACACACACACACACACACACACACACACACACATGCAACAAGTTTAGAGGTGCACAATTAAGGCAGGAAAGACATACCATAAATGATGTGCTACAATATCAAATGACAAAGGTATTGACTGTGGTCCTCATATTTAGTCCTTACTTTATTTGTCTTCACAATTGCCTGTTTCCTGTAAAGTTGTAATCATTTACTACCACTGGTATGTATTTATTTATTTGCCTGTTTATTTGTTTATTTACAGTTGTCTAATATGTTTTCTGACTGGATGCAGTCATTTTCATTGGCATCTCTTACAGAAAAGCTTCAAACAAAAGCCAGATTACTGGTACAGTAAGGTATAACACTATGAATTATATCATAGTTTAAGAGTTAAATTCTAACTTGTGCCTTTGTTCCTTAAGTACAGCACTTCCTCCTAGTCTATTGGATCTCACCTGTTTGTTTTACACAGGAATCTGTTACCCACTGCAGGATGATCTTAGCGAAGAAAACTACTTGAAGATGGCATATGGTCCCTGATAAAAGAACAACTGGCATTTTTTTTATCCTGCTCTTTTCAATCACAAAATGGCTGTAGTATAATTCAAAGTCTGTCCTCTTTTTTGGGAGAAGCAAAATCTCCCTTGTTCCCCCTCGTAATTATATAATCATCTGTGAGGTTACAGTACTTTTGGGATAAAGGAAATTTACCCTGCAGTGACCTCCAACTGAATGAAGTTCATTTTTGAACTCAAGCAGTTCTGGACAGGTGTCTTTTACAAAGATGGATTAGTTCTGGTATCTTCCTTATAGCCTTGATATAATATGTATACCAGAAAATAATACTAATTCATTAGTGCTTCAGTCCGTCTATGATTAGATGTTTGTGAGAAACATGAATATCCTAGACACAGTTTCTTGGCAATATGCTTTACCTTATGCTAACATCTCAGCTCACATTTATTTATCAACACTTTAGGGTTAAGGACAGTTCCCAAAAGTAAGTTAATTCCAAAGTAAAATCCAACAAAGGCAGAAAAATGAAGCAAACAAAAACACAACTCCCCAGGACTTGCAGCATGCATGCTGCAGGAGTCTTGTCCATCCACACCTTTGGGGTGGTTGTATTCTCACACCATCTGCTGTAAATTTATGTATATTTGTTAACTAAATGTGAACACTGGTCTGTTTGTATAATATGACAGTAATGCAGAGACAGAGACTAGTAAAATTCTGTGAGGAAAAGTACAGAACAATGTTTTCCTGTACAGCAAAAGGTGTCAGCCTGGTATGCAGTCGGTCTTATTATGCTTCTTGCTAGCAATGCTAAATTGACACAGGTTTGTACATATGAGTGAGTCATGTAACACTAGAGTGCTATTTATTCCATCTAACTGTAGTCTGGCTTGTTTGCACTTCTGCTGTATATGAACCGACAGAGATACCACAAGTGCAATGGTTAATAGGCAACTGATACATTTTGCAGAACTAATGTGCTGTAGGGTCTTTAAAAGTGAGTGATCTAACAAGCTAAGTAAGGTTTGTTCCACAAGCTGGAAAGGAAGTATACAGCATGCCCTGATGTAATATGTAATTGGCACATGTACTTCTTAGACCTAGAGAAGGGCCTCAGATATCATGCCGGGGTGTGTCACAGCAGGATATCGGCTATAAAGTTGCAGCCATTCTAATACAGACATTTATAATCAAACTTAATCTGTTGGATCTTTACCATATCCTGGTTTGCACAGTCTGATGCAAGGATGGGTCCTGAGGTATTTGCCGTATGCAGTAGAGTTTGCTTATACTGAATTTTGATAGGTGGGGAACAGTATGACTTTGAACAGTACTTTGGGAAGCATCAGGTTTGAGTAATTTTCTCTAAACACAGGAGTACAATATATTTTTTAGGCAAAAAAGTACCCTAGCAATTGGCTGGCTTCACAACGTGCCATGTTACAATGCGGACCAAACACCTAGAGAGACTTTGCCATTTATGATAATTGTTTACTGCTTCAACTGGGCTATCATCTAAAGCTATTATAAAAAGTAGCCTTTGCTTATCACAGTGGTTAATTTTTGTTTGATGGCATCGTAGACAGGGACTTTTTTTACATTAAGTTTCTTAACAGTCCAGTCATAGGAAGCTGCCCTGTAATACTCCCTACCCACCACTGGGAGGAGCAGAAGGCAACAGTTAAGTCAGCAGAACACAGAAGGCGTTATAAGAAATCTGGGAACACAGGTTGACAGCAACCTCTCCTTTGACCACCACATTGCCACTGTGGTCAGAAAGTCCTTCTATGTGGCACATCTCATTACTAAGGGTTTTGCATTCAGGAAGAAAGAGGTCATTGTCTCCCTCTACTCTTCCCTCATTAGGCCAGTCATCGAGTACAATGCCCTATTTGGCATGTACCTCACTAAACACCTGCAACAACTGGAGAGGCCATAAAAGTACCTCACAAAGAGGATCCTAGGCCTTAAACATTTGTCCTGTATGGACAGACTCAAAAAACTCTAACTATTCTCTGTCTCATATCGCCTACTCAGAGGCGATCTCTGCTTGACTTCGAAAGCCATGTCTGACCCAGCTCTGTTAGAAATGCTACATCTAAAGAAATCCCAATCCCTCTGCACCACATGCTCCAGCCAGTGACCTCAACATCATTACCACAATCAGCAGAACATGCTGGAGGGACAGGTTCATAACCCAGAGACTGCCCATGCTATGGAACAGACTTCCCATACATGTCAAGCAGAGCACTTCACTGGCCCTCTTCAAGAGAAATCTTGATGAGTGGATGGGAAATAGAAAATTCACCCCAGGCATCACTCCAGTGGCTTAACTCGACAGAGGCACTGGGAACTGAGATTGGGTGGCGCGATGCCTTGGTAATCCTATGGGCTAGACTTGTAAGGGCTCCAGGGCCATTTGCTTAGTACACACCTATGAACCTATGAACAGCTTCCACACAAGAGAGGCACTATTGCTGGCAGTTGTTCACTGCCCCAGGTGTGTGTGTCTTATTCTCAAATATCTATATATATATATATATATATATATATATATTTGTTTTTTTTTATATATCCAAACTGCTCATCTCTCATCTTACATTTCAGTTCAAATCAGTTTGGATTCAGATCAGGATGCAGCACAATTGACTCGATGTTTGCAGTGAGACAGATAGTTGAGAAGAAGCTATACATGAGGAATGAGTTCAACTAGGCTTTCCTAGACTTGGAGAAAGGATATGACAAGGTCCCAAGATAGCTGATCTGGGCAGTACTGTGGTGGTTCAAAGTCTCAGAAACATTGGTAGAATTAGTGCAGGCTATGTACAAGGACCCAGTGACTCAAGTACGAACAGTGTTTGGCCTCACAAAGGGGTTCCCAGTGGGAGTGGGTATACATCAGGGTTCAGCTCTAAGCCCACTGCTGTTCATACTGGTGATGGACTACATTAGCAAACAGATCGAAGGGATAGATCAACAAAGTTATTACGGACAGACTCTGAACAAGAACTTCAGCAAAGGATAGGGGAATGGAATGCAAAACTGGAGGTACTTGGGATAAAACTAAGCACAGATAAGACAGTGGTAATGGCAGCAAATCAGAGAAATCAAAAGAAGCTGAGAATTGAGATTGAAGGGAAGATAGTGGAACAGGTAAATAGCTTCAAGTATCTGGGAGGTGCTGTTGAGGAGAAAGGAAGTCTGAATGAAGAGACCAAAGCTAGAATCAGAGGGGCTTCAGCCAACAGGCATAGAGTCTCAGGTGTAGTCAATGACAGAAGAATATCAAAGAAGCTGAAAAGTAAGGTGTACAAAACAGTGCTGCAACCAGTACTACTGTATGGTATAGAAACCTGGGCAGTAAAGGCAGAGCAGATGAAGAAGCTAGAGCTGATGGAAATTAAGTGCTTGAGAAGGGTGGCAGGATGTACAACACTGTGTGACAGATGAATAAATGAGGATATAAGAGCAGAAGCCAAAGTATCTCCAATTGCAGAAAAGATCAAAGAGAACAGATTACAGTGGTTTGGACACGTGCAGAAAAGCAGAAGACAATCTGGTGAAGAAGATTTGGGGCAGACAGGAAGGAGGTAAGAGGAAATGAGGATGTCCAGCAAAGAGGTGGATGGATTGTGTGAAAGAAGATCTGCAACAGTCAAGAATGAATGTTGAAGAAGGCAGGTGTGTGGCACTGAAGTGAGAGAGAGAGACAGCAACAGTTAACACAATACTCTTCTCCATATAGAAAATTGGAAAAAAGGGGCTGATCATGATGATATGTATATATATATATATATATATATATATATATATATATATATATATATATGTGTGTGTGTGTGTGTGTGTGTGTGTGTGTGTGTGTATATATATATATATATGGTTCTACCTGACATAATCGAAACCACACAACACCGACAACCACATCACCGACACCACATATTCGACAGTCCATAAACACGAAACCACACATAACCGACAACGAAATAACCGACGGTACACAAACACGAAACCCCATACAAAACAAAACACATCCCCATTCCACAAACCACACACACAACACAAGCACACCAAAATCCTTACAAGCCCACACTAAACCTTACCCTAACCCTAAGGTCCGTCACTATCGCTCCCTAACCCTAACTCACTTAACCCGCTCCCTAACCCTAACTCACTTAACCCCTATTTTCGCCTTAACCTAACTCACTTAACCCCCTATCCCCACAGACCCACACAGCCTTTCCCCATGTCGGCATCCTCGGCGTTGGTGTTGTCATCCGTCGTGTCGGTCTTCTGCATTGTCGATGTTCTGCAACCCGCGATTCGTCTCTTCTTCGCTTCGATCTTCTGGAGCCGGATTCGATGTCGGTCTTCTCAGCTGTCGACGGTCAGGTAGAACCATATATATATATATATATATATATATATATATATATATAGGTCTACCTGATTATGCCGAAAGCGGAAAACACCAACAATGAGATAACCGACACCAGAAGATCGACAACGGAGAAGACCGACAGTTGAAAAGCCCGACACTGAGAACACCGACATGATAAGGTAAGTGTGTGATAGGGATGGACGTTAG
>NC_056745.1:282391396-282401396 GCF_019279795.1 Protopterus annectens | reverse complement strand
AGGATTTAGAAGCATTAGAGAGTGGGCAAGCCAAGTTTCAATGTCTGTGAAGGATTCTTTGGTGACAGTTTGTAGTGAGGAGAAGGAGCCTGAGAAGCAGATTAATGTTGCATTGTTAGTTTATTGGATGACAGACACAAGATTATTCATGAACCAGTTAGATAATAAAGGATGGAGTCATGTGGAACACCACTAGATACACATATATATATATATATATATAAACAGAGAGAAGGGGATTGCCATTTAAGTGCTCTTGTGTGGTTAAAGAAGTAGCTAGTAAAGTAGTTAAGAATAGGAGAGTATAAGCCTAGAGAGGAATAAGTGTGAAGCAGTTTTGGATGAGAAACATTATCAAAAGTTTTGTAAAGGTCAATGAATATGGTTGAGAAAAGTTTATCATTTCTTTGTTGGTGTGTTTAAAGAGAAACAACTACAAGAAAACCCAGCCAAGCTAGAGTTTTCATTGTGTGATACCTTAAACCTCCTGTAATGGAGGTCCCTGGGATATGTGCAAATAATCCCTTAAAAGACATTGTGTTTATTCTACATGGCTTCTGGATGTGCATTTTTTTTTTTACTTTTTAAGTCTTTATGGTTACATTCAGTCCAATAAAGCCAAGCCTACTAGCTGCTGACATACCTTTCAGCCTTTTTATTGATCTTATCAACACAACATAAGAGGATTGATAGCTTGTCTATACTTCAGAAACAGAAGGTATTTAAACCCAGATGATACCCATGAAAATTAAGATGCCTGTAAAATATTCCAATTAGCATCCAAACCAAGGGGTAAAAAAGGCCATACATATAAACCATGCAGTAACAACTGCAAGAAGAACCAGGCCAAGCTACAGATATGTATAGAGAGGTGCACAAAGATACTCATGCTATATATATGTGTGTTGTGTGCGTGAGTGATTTATGTGTATATATGAATATGTTCATGCCAGCACACTGAAAGACAGTTTTACAGTTTTCATTTTTATTAGAAAACATCTCAAAATTCCTCAGAAATATAGCTATAAAGAAATTATTTTCATAGTGATGGATGCCAACCCCATCTTACCTAAATAAACAATACCAGGGATTCACCAGCATTGGGGGAAGAAGTAAGCTTCAACAGGATTTTGATAAAACTTTTTTATGAAAGGAGTGTGTGTGTGTGTGTGTGTGTGTGTGTGTGTGTGTGTGTGTGTATACCTGCACACATATATAAGTATATACAATACCTGTGTGTCTGTGTGTGTGAGTTTGTATATATATGTATGCAAACACACAAATTCACACAATGCAGACTCACATACTGCGATACAGAACCACACACACACACACACATTTTCCAGAAAATGCTTTCGTTTTGCTATATTCTAAAGTACTCTGAGGTGCCATTCTAAATTGCACAGAAATGCATTATTACTTTTGTAAATTATTTCTTCAAAGCCCATGCCTCTATTAATAGCCATCATTTTCAAGGCGAACATGTTTACTAACGCCAATACACTCTATAGCAACATCGGTCTACAGGCTTAAAAAAGATTAATCGCCCGTACTAAACTGTTCGGATAATATATATTAATGTGAATGGGGAGGAAGTGCCTGGTCAGGCGTGCACCCCAAATTTGGCCAGCATCTGCACACTACGAGGAGCTGTCCCGGCTTATCAACAGTGGCCAAGCAAACAGAGAATGCTGTGGTTAACCTAATTAATGATGTTGGTGGCAGGACTTTACCATGACTGTCACCGCAGAAGGGATAACAATGGGGATGGTGTCTGAGCTGGGGAAGCTGGGTCTGTTTACGTGAATTGTGCAGTACAAAAAAGTACTGCCCAGCTTTGCACCATCAAACATTAGCGGACAGTCCTCAGGGTAAAAAGCACAGCCAAGAACTATGTAAACTCCGTTGAAGGTAAATATAGTTATGAAATAATATATTTTTGGGAAGGTGGTATTATGTAACGCAATACAACTAAACTTTTCAGTTTTGTGATTTGCAGTGTGCTCCTTAAAGAGAAAAACTTAAAGAGTTATGTCAGATATAAAATGCAAGGATAGTAATATATATATATGTATATATATATTCGGGAACTTGTTTTTGGGTACACTGAAAACCTTTATTTGAACTGCAGAGCACCGATGTTGAGTCAGTAGAGAAAGAGCGTTGGTAAGGTGTGTTACCTCCTTTAATATGCCTCTCAACTTGTTACGGAAAGAATTCTGGGCAAAAGCCAAAAATAAAGGGTGTGGGAGGGAAGAAATGCCAAAATCAGGGACAGAATTTAAATAGTGCTTTTATAAACTTAGAAAATTGATAGCTTGACACGTTTTGCATTACCATGCATTTTCTGAAGGATGTGGGATCTGAAATTCAAATGTCTGCCATTATTTAATGACTTCAGTCCTCGGCGCCCAGAAAACCATACATTTTATGAGGAGCAGATCAAAAATATGAATCAAAAATCTGGACATTCTGGACAGTTAAGATGTATGCTTTGAAAGCAGTTAACTAAGTTATGGTGCCCCTGTAAAGGAACAGTCAGTACAACACCAAAATGAAACTTGTTAAAATACGCAGTTTTGTGGCGCAATAAGATTCACATATTACTATTTTGGGGGTTATTTCAAAACAGGAAGAAAAGGCAGCGTATTATTTTGGACAGACTGCATATCCTTCGAGCGGCAAACACATCATCTGCAGAGCATGGTAAAAAATAACCCTGGTTTTCTAAATTTTCTTATGACATCCCCATCAGAGTTCTTCTTTTTCATAACTTGTCTTGTGTTTCTTTTCTCCCTAGAACTCAAATACTGAAGACCTGGATGTGATCTTGGAATTTTTAGAAGAACAGCAGCACCTTTTTGCGTGCTGTCAGGGCCATGACTTCAGACCAGGTAAAACTATATATTTAAGTATTCATTTAGTTTTGTGCATGCAAACACGCACTGTCAGATACTTGTCACTGGCTTCATGGGGTGAAGGGTGCAACCCCAAAGCAAACGATTTATACTAATATTACTGTCCATCACGACTTATAGTATACATACGTTCACACACACACACACACACACACACACACACACACACACACAAACGCACACACGCACGCACGCACGCATACATACATACATACATACATACATACATACATACAAGTATAGCCATAAGCTACAAGAGGACGACTGGCAAAATTTGCACACACCGTTGCTTTTAGGCATTACTTTACAATTGCTATACATTTTCTGACTTCTGAAAGCCATACTGTTTATGAGAATTGCAAAATAAGATACGCACTCTTATGAGTATACCAAGTAAGATTGGTTAAACATACTTGGGATTCTGAACACTTGTTTCATCTGTGTTAGTTTAATTGTAATACATTAAATATACAAAACTACGAAGCTGGGGAAATATTTTCAACTGATAATGAAATCATGTATTTTGTTCTTAATAACGCATGCAGATGCAATGGCATCATGTAACCATTTTTCAGTAAACACATATCTTCCTTATTAATTTGGTAAACGTGTTTCAGTACATCTGTTTTTTGGATATGGGAGCATTTAGGGTGCATGTGTAAAAATGTATATTGGTCAGATATCATGATTAATAAAATGCAAATAGTATATGATTGATGGTAAAATGTCAGCAGAGAATGCAGTTATGCATTTTAAAACATATCATATCCAGAATTGTTAAAGCCAAACTATGGAAAAGTCTTTGAGTTTATTGCAGATGGAATGGAGACTCAAATAATTTTAAGTATCATACTATTGCAACAGAAGTGTTAAATAATGGGGTGCATTGAGAATACTGTTTCAAGAAGGCAACTGAAATGTGATTAATTACAATGCAGAAGAAACATAATCTCCAAAATAGCTTTGAAATTCTTTAAAAGAAAGTATCTGGTTGTGTGTTTAAAGAACTATTATTAAACAATGGAATTCTGAAGTGTTCTAACTCCCTTGCAAGACTGTAAGACTTCAGTGCCAGAAACTGTGATGGTTGTTTTTCCACAATAAACCACAAAGCAACAAAATTTATGATCAGCAAGGGGAAGACACTCCTCAGAGGTGCTGGTACTGCATCCTGATGGGTCTTAATTCCTGTAATGCAGTGGCATTGTCTTTATATAGTATAAAACATTTTTAAATTTAAAATTATTATATTTATATAACTAATATGTGTGTGTGTGTGTGTGTGTGTGTGTGTGTGTGTCTGTATGTCTGCGTGTCCACGTGCCTTTGTAGACAGGTAGGCTCTTATGCAGCAAGTGGGTTCCCTAAACGGTGAAATACAGGTGTCTTCATCAATTTCTCACCAACAGTTTGTTTAAGATGTTAATTTCAGTCTAATGATGTTTATGGCCAGTGTGCAATTACTGACAAAAGAAGAAAAAATATTGATACCATTGCACAATGCATATGTACAGCTTTTATCAAACCTATTAGCCACTTGCTATATGAATAAATGTTTTAGCCCTCCTCCAAAAAAGAATTCTACATTCATAGCATTAAACAAAGCACTGCAACACAGTTTTCCATAAATCATCAATGCTTGCCTCAGACTGAAGTGCAGTGTCTTGAAAGTGTTGGCTTTGCCATAATGCTACTCCAAAGGTGTCAAACAAAAAGAAAGGCAAATAATTTATTTGAAAAGCATGTGCCTTTTCTCAGAGTAATAGTAATCTCAGAGGTGATTATAATAATCCTTCCAGCATTCCAGAGGACCTAAGTTTCAATATCAGCTCAGGTGCTGTAAGATGTGGGCTGGGTGAGAAATATCTGGGAGCATGGAAAGCAGGAACCCATATTGGGAGGGACATGAGCTGCAACTACCCAAGCCAGTGACAGTAACTCTAGTATGAGCATGCTCAGAAGTGGTGAGCTGGTGGCTACATCATCACTGGGGAGGGGTTAGGTCTTTGTCCCCATTACTTGCATCTTCATTTGTGAGCAGGGACACAAGCAACCTTTATGGCTGGATCACAGATTCCTCATACTGTGCTGGTTACATCCCTAGTACAGAAACAATAGGCTGAATCTCATTAGGAGAGGCCAATTAGTGAAATGTCACAATGCCGAAAAGTTCTGAACACTGAAATACTATTACTCATATATATATATATATATATATATATATATATATATATATATATATATTTATACACACACACACACACACACACACACTCATACACACATGCATATACATACATACACACAAACAAATTCCAGAACCATGCAAAGTGAAAAGCTTTACTATGGCACCCTAAACACAAGCAGATAACAGTTTTATTCTACAGCTAGTGTTTGGTGTAACAAAATAAATGTTTTTCATTTTACATGGTGCTGGAGCTTTGAGTCCATACTCACAAACACACAAATACACACACACACACACACACACACACACACACACACACACACACACACACACACACACACATAGGTTCATAGGTTGATACTAGGCTATCTGCCCTAGGGCATTCATAAGCCTAGCCAGAGTGTGTTTGGCTTTCGCCACCCTTTTAGATTAGTTGACTGTGCCTCTGTATAGCAGGGCACAGAAGATAGCCCTTTTAAGGTTAGTTTACTGTGCCTCTGTCTAGTAGGGACACAGAAGAGATCCCAGGGGTAAACCTATGATCTCCCATCCACTCGTCAAGATTTCTCTTGAAGAGGGTCATTGAGGGGCTCTGCCTAACATGGATTGGAATTTTGTTCCAGAGTGAGGGGAGCCTCTGGGATATGAATCTGTCCCTCCAGCATGTCCTATTTATTTCTGTGCTGAGGTTTAAGTCCCTGGAGCATGTAGCTCTAAGGGATTTGGATTTCCTGAGGTGGAGCATGTCCATTAATTCTGGGTTGGACATGGCTTTATACGTCAGGCACAGATCGCCTCTGAGTAGGCGGTAAGCATCTGAGTAGAGCTGGAGTTTCTTTAGTCGAACTGCACAGGGCATCTGTTTGAGTCCCTTGATCCTCTTGGTGAGGTACTTTTGGGGTCTTTCCAGTTGCTGCAGGTGTCGGGTAAGGTACATCCCAAATGGGGCATTGTATTCAATTATGGGCCTGATGAGTGATGAGTAGAGGGGCACAATGACCTCTTTTGATCTAGATGTGAACCCTTTCATGATAAGGTGGGCTATATAGAAGGTCTTTCTAACCACTTTGGCAACGTGATTGTCAAAGGAGAGATTGCTATCTACTTGGGTCCCCAAATCCCTAATTATTTCTTCCGTACTTAATGGATTACCACCTATGTGGTAATTTGTGGGCACTTTGTTTTTCCCAAAGGGGATGACTATGCACTTTTTGGCATTTAGCTTTAGGCCATGGCTCTGGCACCAGTTATCCGTCTCTGTGAGACCATTTTGGAGGATGCTTGTGTCAGTCGGCGAGTCGATTATGGCACCCAGTTTGCAGTCATCTGCAAACTTGGTCAGCCATAGTCCTCCCATGTTAGCCTGTACCTCAGAGAAATATATACTGAACAAGAGAGGTCCAAGGACTGAGCCTTGTGGGACGCCACTTGTAACTGGTTTAGAGTCTGACATGGCACCTGCAATTCTGACCATGTGGGTTCTATCCCTGAGCCAGTTTGCAACCCATCTTGTGACATAGGGGTTGATATTTAAGCTGGTGAGCTTATTTATGATGCCCGAGTGGAGGTATTGTGTCGAAGGCTTTTGCGAGGTCCAGGTTGGCTGTGTGGACTACCTTCCCTTCATCTATGGCCTTGGTGACTGTTTCAAAGAAGTCGACCAGGTTCAAGAGGCAAGATCTGCCCTTAACAAAGCTGAATTGGGTAGGATCCAGTGTTTGGAGGTTCCCAATGTCTTTGTTTATGAGTTCCATGATGATACGCTCCATAGCTTTGCAGACTAGGCTAGTCAGGCTTATAGGGCGATAGTTTCTGGGGTCCATTGTGGCACCACCTTTGTGGAGTGGGACCACTGTTGCTGTACGCCATTCCTTGGGTACATATCCTGTAGTAAGGCTGAGATTGAACAGTGACTTTATGTGAGGGTTCAGTTCTTCTTGGAGCTCGTGTAAGATGCAGCCCGGGACACCGTCCGGTCCCATTGATGTTGTGTTTTTTGCTTTGGAGAGGGCAGCTCTCACCTGTGCATCTGTGATGTCAGGGAGGCTACACTCTGTTGGGATAGACATTTGCTCTTTTGGGGGGGAAGGGGGGAGAAGTTTGCACTGAACCTCTCTGCCAAGATGTTGGCAATGTCTGTGGGTTCAGTGTATTTTTTGTCATTTTGCACTAACTCAGAGCATATCTGGGAGTTACCACCCAGGTTCCTGACAAAACTAAAGAAGGCCTTGTGATTATCTTTAGCGTCTTGTGCAATTTTTCCTTCGAAGCTGGCCTTAGATGATTTTATGAGGGATCGTAGTTTCTTGCTAGTACTGATCAGAGATACCTTCCCTTTTTGGGATTTTGCTCTATCGTGTAGTAGCTTCCTCCTTCTGTTGTATAGCTTATTTATGGCTGGGGTCCACCAGACAGGTCTCCTGCTTTGGAGGAGTGAGTCTTGGTTTTATTTGGGATAGCACGATCCATGCATTCCTGTAGGTGCCCATAGATTGCGTTTGTAAAGAATTCTGCGGTTTGGGCCATATTTTCCACTGACCCGGGGGCTTTGAAGGATTCCACCTCAGTTTTGAGAAGTGTGAAGTTTGCTTTTGAGAAGTTCTTCACCATGGTTTCCTTGGCTGGGGGTGGGGACGGGATATGGATGTCCAGTGAGATTAATTTATGGTCAGATCTTACCAATGAGGGGTATACCTCTGGTATGGAACATAGAGTCCCCATGTTGGTGATGATCAGGTCCAATATGTTTTCCCCTCTTGTGGGAGTGGTGACCAGTTGTTCCATAGCATTTGAGTTTATAAATTCTAGGAACCATTGGGCGAGGTTATTGGGGCTTGAGTAGTGCTCCCAGTCTATGTTTGTGTAGTTGAAGTCACCCAATATAATGGTGTTTGGAGAGACCTTCATATTCTCCAGTGTTCTCAGGAAAGCCGAGTGGGGTTCCTGAGTTTGGGAGGGTGGTCTGTAGCAGGCTACAAACTGAAAGGCAGTTTTGCCCACTGTTAGTTGCACATAGATGGTCTCCGATGCTTCGTGCAGTGTCACTAACCTGGAGGTGTGGATATCTTTGATGAATATGGATACTCCCCCTCTTTTTGTGGTTCAGTCTGAGTTTTGGGGCTGAAAAGCATGGTATGAGGTATAACCTGGTAGTGCTGGGGTGCTCTCAGGAGCCTTGAACCAGGTTTCTGTTACTGCACAGATATCGATATTCTCCATACTGAGGAGAGCCTCAAGTGCGTGCATCTTGAGGTTTAGACTTCTGGCATTGAGCAGCATTACCCTTAGTTTCTTTTTCCTTGTGTTGTCTATGGAGGTGGGTTTGTCTTTTGAGCCTTGCCTAAAAAAGGCACTATGGGAGTGGCAAGAGCCTTAGCCAGTATTTGAAAGCCCAGGGGTGACAGGTGAAAGCCATCCCTAGTGAAGCAACGTGACTTGTCAAGCATGTCATCCCAGGCTGACAGACACTGGATCCCCTTTGAATGACACCAATACTTTAGCCAATTGTTAAAATTGATCATTTTGTCTTTATACTGTGGCATCATTCTTGGTGAGGGCAAGATGCTACTCAAGGTCAGGGTCATACCAGCCTGGGCTACATGATCAGAGAGCTCCTCTATGTCTCTTTTCATGTAGTCCAGGGAGGTACGTCTCAGGTCATTCACACCAGCATGGACAATGATGGAGTCATATTTGTACTTGCTTTGGAGTGACCTGAGTGCTTGTGTTATGTGGCGGATCCTGGCACCCGACAGGCAGCTTACAGTGACCTTCTCCTTGTTCAGCCTGGTGAGTGGGACGTCAGTGTGTTTGACAATAGACTCACCTATTACAAGTGTATTAGGTGTGTTGTTTAAGTAATATATATATATATATACTTACTGTTGACAAGAGTAAACAGTACTGCTGTAAAAAAGAAAACACTCATGTTAGTGAATGTTCTAATGAGTTTGCACTGGCAGTCTTTTTCATTGAATAGCATTGCAATGCAGTACGGGAATTTGTCCTTACCCCACTGTTGTGCACTCTCAGACTTAGTACATATTATTAGCATGGGTTGTGGGTATGCATGGGGGCTTGCCCCCCTACAAAAATTTTTTTTTTTTTTTGATGCTCGATCATTTTACTTTGGTGTAAAATGATCTCTTTGTTTGTGTTTTCTCTTATGAGAGTTTGCAATTCATATATATATATATATATAGACATATATATATATATATATATATATATATATATATATATATATATATATAGACATATATATATATATATATATATATATATGGGTCTACTGTATATAATCGAAAACTCACTTTTTCGAAAATAAACAGTAGACCCACAGTTACAAGAAAGTGCACTTAAGTGAAAGTGCGCTTCCACGAACAGAACTGATAAAGAACAGAGAAACATTGTTTTTGCAGGGGGCAAGCCACCTGCACCCCGCACATGAGGGGCTGTGCCCCCTACACCCCCCTACTTAAATATACCAACTCTGAGATCACACTACAGTAAAGAAACAGGTAAATTCCCTTTCCCCACTATAGTTTGCTTCAGCTCCTGTGTTCCTTAATGGTTCATTGAACCATACTTCACGGAAATGCACTTTCACTTAAGTGCACTTTCGTGTAACCGAGGATCCACTGTTCGTTTTCGAACAAGAGGATTTTTGGTCTTTTACAGTATACCCATATATTTATATTTAATTTTCTTATTAATTTAATCTATCTTCCTTCTGTAAACTGTTATTCATATAGTACTAGCCTGAGTATCAAAATTTCATGCAGGATACACACTTTTTCCTCTGTGTTGATCTGTATGTCAATAAACTTTACTTTGACTTTGACTATGTATAAATTTATGTGTGTGTGTGTGTGTGTGTGTGTGTGTGTGTGTG
>NC_056745.1:282363896-282386396 GCF_019279795.1 Protopterus annectens | reverse complement strand
TACATATACATTTATATAGATCTAAAATTTATTTAAGGCAATTACTAGTTAGCTGCACTAGAAACAAATGTCTATTTTGTACATTTTTATAATAGGGAAATTTTATAGTATAATTATATATTACATTACATTAGATCAATTGGTAAATTGAGTTAGTGTATCATTACAATTGTTATTAATGTAAGAACAGTGTTTGTTGTTTGAATTTCTTCAAAAGAAAAATTTTTTATGAATTTTCATATTTTTTATAACAATTTTTTATAAATTTAATAGGATACTGCATATGTTAGTATATAAAAATATTCAATGGTAGGGTATGGCTTCATGACATTTTACATAAACCATAGTTGATTATATGTATATATTTTAGTTAATGTTGTTACAATTTCCTCAGTATATTATAGTAGTATTTTTTATATAATAGGATATACATATATATGTAGTTGTTTTAAGGTTTATTATATAAGTATAGTTGCATTAGTTTTCTATATACATGAAATGTTCTGAAAAAGGGATATTTCTTCTTTAAGAAACCATCAGTGAAAATTAATGACATCAATTAAATAATTATTCAATATATTAAACAATATATAAACCTTGTGTTGAGACAGTAGTATGTATTCTGAAGAAGTTCGTAAGAACGAAACCTAGGTCAATAAAGAAGTTTTGGGAGAAGAACGTGTGGTGGCTTTTCGTTTGGTTCCAGTTTGCCTAGCTGTGAGTTTGTCAATTAACTCTGGGTTCTGCTTTTCACCTCCTTATTGGCATCGACTACATCTTGCTTTCCTATATACGGTGTCACTGACTATACTGAGGTATTCGGATGGCATGCTGTTGGAAGCTAGTTTTTTTTTTTTTTTTTATTCATAATGAACTTGTACCTTTCTGCAATTTTCTGAGGCACTGATAGCTGTCTATGTAGGAGTATGTCCTAGCTCTGTGCCATTGTTTCCAGGCATTGTCTTTGTCTCTCATAAGTTGTTTCATTTGATGGGTTATCCATGGGGCAAAATTTATTTTCACTTTTTTATGCCTCTCTGAGGCTTCTTGGTTTAGTATGGTTCACAAGGAGTTATTGAGGCGAAATACACCTTCATCTAGAGGCAGATATTTGAGGGGTTCCCAGTCACATTGTCTTAAGTTTATCATTAAATATGAATTTATCAAAACAGGTTAAGTTTCAGGTAGAGTTGAAGTATAGGGGTTTGGGAGGCTTATGATATTGTCTCTTGATGCAGGTGGGGTTGATGATCACTGCAGAGTCTGGGAAGGTGCTGGGTAGCTTAAATTTTCAGGGTTGGTCGAGAGTATGCAGTCTAGTATGGCTTTCCTTTTGGGACACTGTCAAATCTTGTTGTTTTTTGGATCAGCTGAGTGTAGTTATAGAGGTTAATATTATGGGGGTTAGAGTTACGTTTGTAAGAGGTCTAATCTATGTTAAGGTTATTGAGAAGGATGGTTCTTTGCTGGAAAGTGGAGACAAGTAGCTAAATAATATTGAGGGGAGTGGGTGATGAAGGCAGCTACAATGATTATGGATTTCTGATTCTTTCGGTGGAGTTTGGATATCTGTATTTCTTCATTGCTGTATTGTACGATAGTTGGGACATGGGTATGGATTTGTAAGGTGGCTTGAAAGATAATGGCCATATCTATTCAGTCTTTTCTAATGGTGGTGTAACCAGGAGGAATGATTTCTTCATCTTTAATTTCAGGTCTTAATCAGGTTTCATTGATAGCTAGGATGTGGGGTTGACTAAAATCAATCCATGCATGAAGGTCTGATATCTTATTGCAGATACTTTGGGCATTGAGATTATATACTTTTAGGCTGGAAGAAGAAATTGAGGTTTGTTGTGTTTACAGGATTGTTGTGGAAGGCAGTATTTATGTAGGGGATTTGGGTGGGTTGGGTGTTTGGTTTGTTTAGCTGCGGCTAGTATTGGGCCAGAGTTGGGGTGTACTCCACTCTCTATTAGTTTATTGGGGTGGGTGGTGGAGTTTTTGAGGTTATGAAGATGTAATTTTGGTACTTTAATTTTGCACTGGAGTGTGGAGTTTAGTATTTGGTGTAGATTAGTAATGTATATTTTTTTAGCAGGATTTTGTATATGCTAAAGAGGGGTAGCCAGATTAGGGAGTTATATCTGTAGACAGGGGGGAATTCAGTTTTTGTAGAGGACATGGATTGAATGTAGGGAGGTCATGACTCATAAGTAGTTAATTGGCTTAAGATAGTTAAAGTTACTATTAGGGGAAATAGGTGTATATGCATGATGGGAGGGGGTGAAATAGTTGTACAGAAGAGTATAGAGAGGAAATGGGGTGAAGAAAACTGTAAAGAAATATTGGGATGCACATACTGAGGAGGAGATTGATACGAGAATGATGGAGGAACACGTTTGTTGTTTTCTGATGTAATTAATTGGTTATTTATTATGTTTTAATTGGTTGGCTATATTGATTTGCATGGGTATTTAAGAGTCACATGATATGTTTTGGTCAATAGTGTTTATAATATGGAGGTAGGGGTGGGTTAGGTTATATGCTTTGGTCAATACATTTAATGATATGGGTGTGGGTGTGGAGTGGAGTGAAGCCGATTGTAGCAGGGCTAGTCCCTAGAGAAAAGAGTCAGGTCCTGAGCTATGGTAATGAACAAAAAATATATATGTTTATTCATCAGCAGTGCAATTAGAATCTAATGTTAAATATTTTATATTCTATGGCTTGTTTTTATCAGACAGGTTACAGGGTTGTTGCTTGCTATGTTACTTAGTTTAAGGAAGAAAATATTGAAATGCAGTATATATCTTGTGGGTGACCAGAGAGAATAGTTGTAGAGGACAGCTGCACAACTAAAGAAAGTGCCACTTATTACAAGATACAGCAGAAACAGTGCATTTAATGTATTGTTTTGCAGTAAGGTAAGACCAACTTGATGTGGAAGAGACTGGCTCTACTGGCATACCTAATAGCAATTGTATATAAGCCAGTATTTTCTTGCTCTGTTAATGTCTTCTCTTGCTATGCGTGAGGGTTTGTGGGTTAGGGTTAGAGTAGGGGCTAGGGAAGGGGACAGACATTTTGTCGTGGTATGGTACTAGTATGTGTGAAGTGTGTCTGTATTGAGTAATGTAATGTGTAGGGCTGAGGGTTAGGGATAAGGATAAGGTTAGGGTTACAGTTAGCATATATGAGTAAGGCGGTGCAGTGGAGTGAAGAATGAAGGTGAAGTCTCCAGAAGAATTTTGATCTCTGGCTCAACTGTACAAACATAGGGTATTTGCTTTGTGTTGACAAATGCTGCTTAAAGCTATCATTCTGTGAACACTAAACAAGATAGTGCTGGTTTTATTGAAAGATAAGCACTTTTTATGTTGACTTTTATGTGTTTGAAAGTACAGCACTTTCTGCTTCAGTTAGAGACTTGCTATGGCAGGCTAATATGCAAATGATTTTCTTCCTAGTTAGGGTAATAGGAACGCACTGCTTCATGACTTCTAATAAGATTATGCACTTCATTCTATGAACAATATTGAAGAAAAGAGCCTTGGCCATGGCAGAGTGGAAGCAAATTTAGGGCCATTTTTGTGCTTACTAATTGCCTTCTGAATAGTTAAAAAGTACATATTGTACTTTAGCAGTGCTGACCAGTTAGCATTGTCACCTCACAGCAACAGGTTCTCCAGTTCGATTCTTGGCTGGGGTGCCTTCTGTATGGAGTCTGTATATCCTCCCTGTGGTCGTGTGGGTTTCCTCCGGATCCTCTGGTTCCCTTCCACATTCCAACGACATGCAACAAGTGGATTGGACTCTCTAAATTGGCCCTAGGAGCAAGTATGTTTGCGAGTGAGTGGTATGAATGAGCTGCTGTGGCAGGGCTAGCCACCTGGCAGTGTAAACCTTGGCTCAAGATGATTGCCACTGTTGAAGTGACACCCCGACCCCATGTGAAAAATGGAAAAAGGGGCTGAGGATGAATGGATGGATGGATGGTAATATTTGGGTGTGTTTTACATTATCACTGTGTATTAACTGACCCATGCAGAACTGTGACTGGCTTTAAATGACAGCAATTGAGCAGTTCATATAATGACTCATTACTTTTTTCCCTGCAAAATTGCATGCCACATTTCATAATCCACTGTACTTTCCTGCAAATGATCTGTGCAGAGAAGTGTATTAACATTTTCTTTTCCCTCAAATAAATTCAATTAATTGGTTATTTTAAAAGTCAACCTGCTATTATTAAAGCATATTATGGAACAAAATGATTTATTATTTCACATAAAACAATATCTTCATTCAACAGCACTGCCTCAGGCTTTTAATTTCAACTATTTGTTATAACAGCAAGTAATGCTTGGAAAAACAATGTAAATGACTCCCACAACTGAACTGCCTATTAATTATGTGGTACATGAATGAATAATGATATTGATTGTGCTTTCCAGTAAATGCATATAATTAATTGCTTTATTTCAAAATAAATATGCTGTCACTTAACAAGTACTTATTGTGCAGCAAAAAAAAAATATTTTGTTGTTTTACTTAAAATAATATTGCCAATTTCAGATCGCTGTTTTAGCATTATATTTGCCACTATTTGCAAGTGCTTCTGAACCTGTGGAAGCATTGTGAATGTCTCTTTCCCTCTGTACAACTGTAATTATTTTTCCATATATTGTATTGCAAAGAGTAAAAAGGTCACACAGATAACCAACTGGTTAAAAACACAAAAAGAAAAATCTAGCAAAGCTGGACTTCTAACTGTGTGATACCTTAAACCTCTTGCATCAGAGGCCTCATGGGATATATGCAAATCACCCTTTAAGGATATCAGGTGTTTCAGCTAAATGGCAATTCTGAATGTCCATGACTTTTATCACACAGTTAGAAAGAGGTTTAAGGTATCACAGTTCGAAAGAGGTTTGCAGTTAGAAAGTGGTTTAAGGTATCACACAGTTAGAAGTCTAGCTTTGCTAGATTTTTCTGTTTGTGTTTTTTTAACCAGTTGGTTAGCTGTGTGACCTTTTTACTCTTTGTTTTAGTTTGTTAGTTGGGATATTTTGTAGACACCCTAATGTTTATGGACATCTGCTGGGTATGACAACCCTGTGTTTCCAAAGGTCAAACATTCCTCTTATGCTGTGCTGATGATGTCATAAGAAGGCAGAAACATGCATGTCCACAGCTAGAGGGGTTTGGCTTTAATGGCCTGAACTTGTCCATAAATAGACTTAAAAATGAAAGTAAAAGAAAAAGTCATGGACATTCAGAATTGCCATTTAGCTGAAAGACCTGATATCTGTAAAGGGTGATTTGCATATATCCCACGAGGCCTCTGATGCAAGAGGTTTAAGGTATCACACAGAAGTCTAGCTTTCCTATATGTTTCTATTTGTGTTTTATCTGTGTAACCTTTTTACTCTTTGTTTTAGTTTGTTAGTTGGAATATTTTGTAGACACCCTAATATTTATGGACATCAGCTGGGTATGACAACCCTGTATTTCCATAGGTCAAAAATTCCTCTTCTGCTGTGCTGATGATGTCATAAGAAGGCAGAAACATGCATGTCCACAGCTAGAGGGGATTGGCTTTAATGGCCTGAACTTGTCAATAAACAGACTTAAAAATGAAAGAAAAAGTCATGGACATTCAGAATTGCCATTTAACAGAAATACCTGATATCCTTAAAGGGTGATTTGCATATATCCCATGAGGCCTAAAGTATCACATAGTTAGAAGTCTAGCTTTGCTAGATTTTTCTTTTTATATTTTGTATTGCAAAATGAATGAGTGATATAGTGCATTGACTATTCCTTTGAGTGGAAGCTATATTTTTCCTTTCAGTGGAAGCTATATTAATTCAGCAGGACTTACAGATTCATAGGCTCATAGGTGATTACTAGGCTAATGACCCGGGGTGGGGTGGGGTTAAGGCTAGTCTTGCTTCACAAACCTGGCAGGTTGATACTCTAATGTTGTTCTACTGGTTGTATGTAGACTTGCGCATGGGTGGTCAGGCATTTACAAGTACCTCTATCTATCTATTAGACATGTAGATGCCAGGCTAGGGGAAATTTATGATGCCTCATCCACTGGTCCAAATTACACTTGAATTGTGTTAGGGAAGATCTCTGTCTGACATGCATGAGAAGCCTGTTTCAGAGAAGGAGTAGTTTCTGAGACACATACCTGTCCCTCCAGTATGTCCTAATTATGCTGCAGACACGGTTTACGTCCCTGGATTTAGTAATTCTGTTGATATTTGTTTTAGGGATGTGCAACAAGTCCATGATGGTGGGATCACAGGCTGATTTGTATGCTTGGCATTTATCATCTTTCAGTAGCCTGTACGATACAGTATACAGGGCAGGATTTAAAGGCAGTCCAGATAGGACATGTTGTTTATGGCCTGTATTATTTTTTGTGATAAACCTCTGTGGAAGCTCCAATTGGTGCATATACCTGGTCAGGTACATACTGAAGTGGGTAATATACTCAATGATTGTTTTGAAGAGGGCCATGTACAGTGCACCAATGCCATCCTTGTTCCAGGTGCCACAACTTTGCTTATAAGTTGCATAATACTTGTTTAGACACACAAAATATGTATCATCTGGAGGTTTTGTGAATTTGCTTTCCTTTATGTGTCTGAAATTTTCTCCCAGAAGATGTGCAAGGGGTCCAGCACTATAAGCTGAAGGCTTTATTAAAATTCATAAAATGTCATACATGAAATCTTGTTTCTTCTGTGAATGCTAATGAAGCCTTCAGCTGTTGTTTTAGACCAGTTTATATACCTCATGTTAAGTAATAGTTTGTAGCTTGTCAAAACTTGCCTTTTGTGCTTAGGTTTGCTTGCTTATTCTTGAAATTGGCTCCACCCAGGGCAACTCCCCTGCTTAACTGCCTATTACTTTTCAGTACTGAGTATCAGAGAATGAATAAATTATGTAGCCCCATTCTGACTTTTTTGCAAATAAATGTAATTAATTGTTTTATTTCAAATTCAATCTGCTGCTACACAACAGATACCTTTTATGTAGCAAAATGATTTAGTTAATAACATTTCCATTCCCATGGCATAGTTTCTGGATTTCATTTATATCTGTATATCAATGTTGCTGATAGTACTTATGAAATCAATGGAATAAACTTCTTCCTATGCACCATTATTTTTCACTATTGGTTATTTCAGAATGAATTAACTATATATTGTACTATACCTTCCTGATAATATATATATATAATTAGTTTATTTCATAATCAGTCTGCTGCTCCTTTGACAGTACTCATTATGCCCCAAAGCAATAGGTTTTGTTATTTCATCCAAATAACAGTCCCATTTCCATGTCACTGCATCAGCACTTCATTTATAAGTGCTTAATATGCATTTTTGACAGACTTTTTTAAACCAATGTGATCGATATGTCACTGCATGAATGCCTATTATATTTCGGTATCAGGTATTGGACAGTAAATAAATTAAGCCATGTACTGTGCCTTCCTGCATCAGGAAGCAGTATTAATTCAATGGCACTTGCTCTGCTGTGAGTGGTTGAATTCTGTTCAGGAAAGTGCAGCATCACCAGTTAAGCAGAGGATATGAAAGCTATATGAATAACATGATGTACTCTGTGTGGCTTAAACTGACTCTCTACCCTTCAGTACAAATGCACATGGACACACATGAGCACACATAAACACACAAACACCTATATACAACTGCTTTTCCATGTTCAATATCAGAGAATGGCTGAATGATGCAGAGGTTTGTGCATTCCTGCAAATGTATACTGTGTTAAGTATTAGTGGCTGAACAGGTAGTATACCCACCTTTGTTACTGAAGGTTGTGTATTCAATTCCCATTCCAGGTAACTGGATTAGTTTTCAAATTGTTGCCATTGCAGTGTTGCCTAAGGGCATGCTGCACTCCAAAGTGTGTCATCCTTCAGATGAGACGTTAAATGAAAGAACTATCTGCTTGAGTTGGTAAGAGCTCATGTGGATGTAAAAGATCCTATGACACTTATCACTAAGAGTAGGGGTACTTTACTATACAACAATGTATATAAATTTACATATGTACAATAATTACATTAAATTTACATTCTTCCATCACTAACATTTTACATTTGTATAGACCCCCACTACTTTTTCCATAACCACCATTTGATTTTCTATATTATGTTTGGTAATATCCTATCTCCATTAAACATCCCATTCCATATTATCTATACAATACAAACATTTTTTCTATCCAAATTATTAACATATTCCTTACTATATTCAGTCGTATCCATATTTATTTGTTTATAATCTTGTAATTCTCAAACAGTATTCTTTTCTATTATATTCCCATTAATTTGTAACCATTTTACATGTTAAAAAAGCATGTACTGCTGTTTTTAATTCACCACATAAGTTACATGCCCTTTCATTTACCTTTTTATGCGGTATATTTCCTTTTAATGGCAACTTATTAATTTGTAACCTCCAGAAGAAATCTTGACATACAACATTCTTCATACACCATTTATTTCTTTGTTTTATAGCTTTTACTTTCTCTTCTGTTAGATGTTCCCATGGGTTCACATAGTAATTTTGCGTCATTATATTTTTATATCATATTTTCCTATTTTCTCCTATCCCTGTATACTTAATTTCCATATTTTATTTTGTCTCGATGCATCTTTTTTCTTCATTTCTCCATTCTTTCCCCCTTTTATTAAATTTTATTAATTACCATTTTCATTCATATTTTTACTGAATATTGAGACTACTAACTTACCTTCTTTTCCATTTATCCATTTTAATTCTTTGTATAGATTTGGTGAAACCCATATACTATCAGCTTCAATAAACCAAAAATCCCATACTCCTTATCCATATATGACACTTATCTTTTAACTAGGTTTAACCTAGATTCCCGACATGACTCTAAAGATTTCATGAAACCGCTTCTTCAGTTCTCTTGCTATTGTATATACTCCAGCTATGTATGATATTTTTCCACCATATTGTATTAATTAAATGTACTTTCTTCTCAAAAGACAACCTGTACCTGTTCTGCATAACACTAAATCTCTATACTTCTTTCAAAATGTTCTCCCATTGTCCATTTAATACATGATATATACAGAAATCAGTTCCTAATATTGCCATCTTTTTTCTTCCAAATTGTATTCCTTCTAACTGTTCCTGATCTCTAAGACCCTTACATTTTCACTATTCATTTTTAATCCACCTTCTTGCAATTTTTATGCACATATATAATTACCTCTTTCATTTTCTCTCTATTTGCAGCCATTAATATTATATCATCAGCATAAGACATAATAATTGTATATGAAATACCAATTTCCTGTACATATTTGCTTTTTTCCATTTATTCATTTATCTTACTACACAATTTAAGACCATGAAAAACAAAATACTACTAAATGGACATTCGTGTTTTAAACCTCTCTTCATTTCAGTTTCTTCACTTAGCCACCCATTTAACAGGATTCTAATTTTAGCATTTTTATATACTGACTCATATACTTTTTTATTCATATACTACAACTATATTCTTCCATTATGTGCTATAAAGTTTCATGTTCTATTGAATCAGATGCTTTATTTATATCAGCCACCATTAATTTTGCTTCTTTTTTGTCTTTTCTTGATATCATCCACCATTTCTCTAATTATCATTAATAATTCTTGGCTTCCTTTTCCTTTAATCCCATAAATACTTTATTCCATTACATAATTCAATATATGTTCTAATCCTTTTGTATTATCTTCATAAATAACTTATGATCATTATTGCACAACATTACTGGCCTCCATTTTTTCTTTCTTTCTCCTCTCCTTTTTTCCATATAAATCTCACAACCCCTACATATTTCTGCATAACAAATACCATCATTTAACCATTCATTAAATACTTCTACCAAAATTTCTTTCTGTCAATGCATCAAATTCCTATACATTAATTGTCCTATACCATCTGGTCGTGCTACTGAATTTATATTTATTTTCTTCATTATGTTCTCTAAATCCCTAATTATAATTTGTTTTTCCAACTCTCTATTAATTTATTTTGTAAACTGTTTCATCCTACAATTATTTTTTCTTTATCTTTGTTTTTTCACCATCTCTTTAACAAACTGCATTGCAATATTCATAGTATTCCTTTGTTCTCTTTCAACTTCCCCATCTTTATTTTTCATTTCTGTCATTATGCCACTATGTTTCTTTACTTTTTCCCAAATATGGCAATACTTCTTACTTTTTTCCTTGTAAAGTATTTTTGTTTATATAATAAATCTTTAATTATTTCTTGATTATTTTGCTATATCTCTTCTTCTTTTCTGAAATATTCAATTTCATTCCTGTCCAGACTGTATAAAACATATTTTTGTGTATCTGTATATTCCTTTTTCTATGTGTCTTTTTCTGCTTTCACAGATTAAATGCATTCTTTTATATTTCTCTTTAAGTATTATTCGCCATTCTGGCCAATTATCATAAAAATCTCTCATAGTGAAATGATCTTTCCATAACTTTATTATATCTATTCTACCTTTCTCTTTCTACTACTGTTCATTAATTCTCTTTATACCTCTCTCTATTTTTATATGTTCTTTATTCTCTTTTGTTTTCTATCCACACAGCCAAATGATCTAAAACAACTGTTTCTACTGCATATTCTATCACTATTTTTATAGATTTAGATGTTAAGAAGTAATCTATTTCTGTTTTAAATTTTCCTCTTCTATATGAACCTGTATTCAAGTTCCATAACTCTAAATTCACAGACTTTATTATTTCTTCCATTATTTTCTTATCTGATCTCTGTTTTTGCTTTTTACATCTCAAGTAACAATTAAAATCTCCTGTTATCACTATGTCAGTATTTGCTATAACACATTAAAGCATTTCTTGAAATAATTTATCTATTTCTTTACATATTATATTAGCATATATTGCTATTGGTCTGTAAACCTGCCCTTCCCACCTAAAGTCAACTACTGTTAATTTTCCTAATTTAACTAAAGTATAATCCAATATTTTTATTTCCACCCTGTATAATATAGCAATCTCTGAACGTGTTTCTCTACACATATTCCATATTATACTTCTTATCCATAAAGTCTCTGTTCTCTTTCTTCATTATTTACACCCCTAACATCCTCTAGTACTATTAAATCTACCTCACACATATTATACCATTCTAACACCACAATCTTTCTTAATAAATTTTTTATACTATTAACATTGATAGATACAATTCTAAGATTATTTGCTTCCCTTTTCCTTAATTTATAATAAATTATTTATTTATCCATTAACCTTCTTTTTTACTTTCAAACCTACATCCTAACATTTTATTTTACTGTCTTTAATTGTTTTTCCAATAGACCACATTATTAATCACATTTTCTTCTTGATTAATGTTATAACCCTTCTATATTGATTCTCTCCTTTTCTCTTTTTCAGTCCATTCACCTGCTTGTTTGCTTGTTTGCATTTAGAACATTTCTTTTTTTTTTTTTTATGATGGTGTGTTCAGATTTCCTTTATCTGTTTTTTGTTTTTGTATTTTAAAGTTCCAGTTTTATGTCTATGGTGTTATGCTCCTTTTTTGTTTTCTTCTATTTTTTTATTTCTTTCTAGATTAATCTATTTTTCTCTTGATCATTTACTCAGCCTATCATCTTGAAATCTCCTCACATGCATTATTAGCTATGGCAAGAAATAAACAAAAGATATTTTGTTGATCCTTTTGACAGTGTTTTTTTTTTAATTTCATTTTTTTTTTATAAAACATACATACAACAAACCTTCCTTCCTGACATTTTCATTGTAGTCCTCCAGTCAGCAGCTGCCAAACCAAGCAACACTTCTCTTTCAGTGTTAATTCTATGCTCAGTGATTAGCAGATGCACACCTCCTGCCACACAGATAATCTATCCCATTATGAATGACAGAATCAGTTTGTAATTCCAAGATGACTTACTTTTCTGCAATGTATTTGCTGCACTGTGCTAACCTTAATTCTGTGTAGGAAGTAAAGAGCAATTTCCCTTAAGAACACACATAGACCAGAGTCAGTCTGGGGCTGGTTTCTCCCTCTTTCTCCAGATTCCCAGTAAGACTCCCCACTGGCATAGCTATAGAGTTGAGACGTCAGCTAAGTGGCCAAGCCAAGACCTCCAGCATCCTCCCTGTCCAACCAGTGCTTTGTGTCCCTGCCCAAGTAGCTGATACACACACACTCTTTGAGATTTGATTTATACACAAACACACACACACACACACACACACACACACACACACACACACACACACACACACACACACACACACACACACACACACACACACACACATACCTGGGAAAGGCTGGCACAGGTTTAATAGCTAAGCCCTCATTTGCCCAGACTATAAGGTCGTTTGGACCGCCAACAGCCAGTCCTTATCAGCTACTGTAAGGCCCTTAACAAAGGGTGTCCAATCTTATTGTGTAATGCTACTGTTACTACTAATGGTAGTTTGACCAAGAGCAAGGTTATTATAAGTGGCCTGCACAGTGTCACCAAATAGATATGCAAGTACTTTAAGAACTTAAATATCTCTAGACAGATCAGCCACAATTGAAAGGTTTAAATATATTTAATAATAAATAATAAAAGAACAAAAAATACTCAGTAAACAATCACAGTTACTTCAGAGTTCAAAATCACAGGAAATACTTGAAACAACACTGCAGTATAGTCTCAGATAAATAAAGAAAAACATCTAAAATAATCTTTACTATATTCTTGTCTATATGTAAAAAAATGACTATGCCCTAAAAACTTACAGCAAGCAAGTGTGGTGAATGGATCTTCTAGCTGATGTTGTTGTCAGGTCAAAGACAAATACAGAATGCTCTGTCTCTCTCCGAGAGTTCTTAAACTAATATTAAATATTACTGCTGGGTTAGCTTGCAGGATGTTATCACTTCTTGTCATCTGATTTTAGCTCCCAAGCTAAATCCCCATTGCTAGAAACTGTCAGCATTTAGCATCTCCCCTGTGAAAAAAAAATGCCCTCAGATCTTTGTAGCTGCTGGAAGACATAAAACAGTAAAACACTTACAAAACAATGCAGAAGGTTCCCTAGTTTTAGACATCCTGTCTCCTTACTGCATTGAAACCATCTTTTATGGTCCAGTTATAAAACAATTTAATTTCAACTAATTTCTTGAAGTTTTGCAAGTTAACCTCTATGTTTTAGTTTCCACTGCTAAAATATATACCTTAACACAGTTACAATAGTGTATACACGTCTGTTCTCTTCTGGTAGGGTACACTGTGGATACATCTCCTAAGCTCAGCACTGCACAAACCCTGTTCAACACACACTTCTGTACCAGCAGTTTGATATTCACATAACATACAGTTCTGATATGGTTGTAACACAAGCATATGAATCATGTTGATATTCACAAATGGCATACAGTTATTTACAAAATTCCAGATAGCTGGCCTGCTAGTATCTCCTTCTGTAACACTTCTATATAATTGTATTAATATTTACAAATTGCATATAATTATTTACAAAATTCCCAATAGCTGGGCTGGCAGTATCTCCGTTTGTTACAAGGGTATACACACATCCTCTTACAACTCCTCTTTCTGCTCTACCGCCTTTCTTACCCCTTACCCCCATTTTTTTCTAGAACAATGTGCACATTGATGTGCATACAGATAGTCATGGCTTCATTTCAACAATGTGATGATGGTGATAGCAACAACGCCTAGACTCCTAAGACTTCTGAATCATCAGACATTTGTTTATAGTTTCCATTTTGAGACAAGTTCCTCTGTGTTTTAGTTTTACTGTTATCCAAACCGTACCTTGCTTGTTTTTTTCCTCAAGAACATATCTTGTCTATTTCTGTAAAATAGTATATATCAAGTCACTCATTTTCAGCCATCTTATTCAAATTTTGCAAATTTGCTGCATGCATCATGTCTGTGTAGTTATGATAACAGAATGCCCATCATTCGTAGTTTTTATTGAGTTTATTATCCCAGCTAATAGATTTGGGCTTGAACGTTAAGTGGTAACATCAACCTATAGAACCAGAACACTTAATAACAATTAATAGGTGCATTCTTTCCTACTGTAGTTAAAAACAATGACACCTATGGAGTGGATGTATTTTCTAGCTTTATCTTCTCTATTCTGCTTATTAAATTGTTCTCCTTTCTTAATTTTTGTAATGTCTGCTTCTACCATTTCTTGACATCAGGAAAACTTTGCAGAAAGAATACATATGGCATTAGCTAGAGCAGTTGTTAGGTAATGCTTACTTTCCTCATATAAGCACAAATTGCAATATTTAAGAAAAATCTTTTTTTCCTACTATATTTTTAATGCAATCAATGTTGTTCTTTTTTATTGCTGCAAGGAGACAATGGATCTCCATATCCAGTCATGGCTTAAATTACTTAACCAGGAAGCATCCCATTCAATGCATGCAGTTACGGGATCACAACACTTTGTAAAATAACTGGTGATCTACTTTTCTCACAATCTTAAGTCTCTCACTGTTGCTGTTATTTGTATCAGGATTAAATCCCATGTCTTAATCGGATCTGCCATTATCTCTTACTCAACACTTGTCTCACTCATCTGACTGTTATACTGAGGTCACATTCCAAGAATTTACAGTTCTTGCTTTTTTTCTTTTGTTTTTCATCAGAATTGATGATTCTGCAAAAAGGGATTTTAGAGGGGAAACAACAGACTTCACATGGATCTGTGCCACACCTTTATAGAATCTGAAGAACACAGATTCACATCAGCCACTATCAAGAGCCACATCCACTCATGGGATGTACCACTGGTCCAGTATGGTATGATTACTAAAACTGGAAAGAAGAAAATATTTTATTTTTAACTTTCCATTTCAATTTATGTTAAAAATATTAAAATTTGTTTGTCCTGGTCCATTCTTCAGTATAACAAAACATACAGTATGCAAATATTTTTTCATGTTCATTCTAAAGTATAATACAAACTACCATTTGTGTAACATAAAAAGCAAGGTTATGATGCCTGTTTTCTTTTAATGGATCCTACACCTTTCAGGGGGCTGCTGATAGTTTTGCAGCTGCAATTTTATTTATTATTAATAGTCTTCAAAGCATAAATTACTTCTGCTTTTGCAATTTGATAAAAAAAGAAAACCTTATGTAGGTGGGGAAGCAGGTTACACAGTAACAAAGACTATCATAGTTGTAGATTCCTTTAAGAAAAGTGGTTGCTGCAAGGTATCTGCTTATGTGTTTTCATTTGTTTCTGTTGTGATAATTGGGATGTCCAGCTGGGTTTAAGCCCATTTTCAGTGGAGGCACAGTGAGAAAAGGCTCAGTGAACATTTGCATAACAATAGGAAGTAACAGAGCTTGCTTAAATTATTAAAATATTAGATAAAAAGTGTTACGGTATTTCATTCTTAAATAAAGCATGTGCAAGTAGAAAGATACACGAGTTGATAATGTACTAATAAACAATACATTAGCCAATGTAAGAACTGTATATGTACAAACTTGTGATAGGGTTATAGGCAACCAGAAGTAAAGATTTCAGATTTGTGATCCCCTGGCTCAAATCAGCTGACATAAAGCCTAATAAGTATTTTCTGTGGTGAGCACCACTTTGATTATGCATATCTGGCTGCCATATACTGATTGCACAAATACATGTGCCTTCCTTTATTTGCAGAATAAATATACGTGTGTGTGTGTGTGTGTGTGTGTGTGTGTGTGTGTGTGCGCGCGTATAAACACTCACATACACATACACACACACACACACACACACACACACACACACACACACACATATATTATATATTTACTACCTTTATATACATATACGCACTGTATATACACACACACACACACACACACACACACACACACACGCACACACACACACACACACACACACACACACACACACACACACACACACACACACATATACATACACGTATACATACACACGTAGAAAGATATAGATATATAATCCAACAATGAAAATCCAGCACTTCAAATATTTTTGAAAATAGTTTATTTAAATCAAATGGTATCATTCCTGTCCCATAATAGTCCCATAAACAAGGGTTTTACCTGAAGGTTTTCACTCATGAGTTTGAAATCCTTCTATTATATTCCTTTTTTGGGCCTGTACATAATCCGATATTATATGTTGCCATCTGGTTTGTGATAACCCAGTGCACCACAATGGATATTATATTGCTGCCTTTTATTAAATCGATAAGCTGTATAAGGTATATATAATTACTTATTTTATATTTATTAGTTTTGCATATTTGAGCTCCACACTATGACAGACTATTGTTTTGTTTTCATGCATCTAGCTCAGGTCATTGCTGAAAACGGCCCTCATACTAGTCTAGTTACATGGCAAGCAAATGAAAAAGAAATAAATAAATGAACAAATAAATAAAAACATGACACATTGTTATAAGGCTATCAATATCATAAAAAATATACATTAAATAAATAAACACATTATATCCCAAAATATTAAGTAAAAAGCTTGAGGTAAATTAAACAAATGGAGGAAAGTTATAACAAGTCCTGTAGAGAACAACTGAAAAAAAACATAGTATTAATCACTTAAAATGGTTCCTCAGTCTCATACCTTGACAAATCTCTGGTCTTCAAACTTAATAATTTAATCTTAAGAAGGCATAAATACATTTAGTAATTTAAAACTACCAGCACTACTTTATGTGTGAGGTGACTGCATTTATCTCTGTCATTTTTTGCCTTTGAAGATAAAGATTTCAACCACTGAGCACTTAAACCAAAAAACAGTTAATGAGAAGCCCGCATCATCGGAGGGTAATATACATGTGCCAGCATAGTCCCGTTTACAATATTGTACTGGCCTATTATAGAAAATGAAAGTTGATTACATATCTTTAGAACAAAAATCCTAGTAATGATTACTCAATCTTGGGGAATCAAAACAATATGACTCTAGAGATAAGGATGCCAAACTTCATTGGGAGACCACATTTCACTCATTTATTTAATCAGATCAGAATTGTTAACTCTTTTCATAGAACAAGAAAATTAATCTTTGTTAAATTTTAACTTAACATTCAGGTATTACACATAACTGATGAGTACTGATACTGAGGCATGGGTTTGATTCTCTCAATTTCCCTTTGCCTACTCCTTGAGTAGGAGAAAGTTACTTAAGCAGATAGCAGTCTTAGCTGAGTCCCGAAAACAGGAAGTTGTGTGTAGTGGGTTGATATTATTAATAAATACATACAATGTAAAAAAGTGAGGACAGTCATAATAGTAAATTATTAAAAATAGTAGAAGATCATCAGAAAATAACAGATCTTTTAAAGTTGTAAATGCTGCAGTAGTATATTTTATTTCAGGTCAAACCATAATGACAAAAAAAAAACAAGGACTAAAGATAAAGTCTGAATGCATAAGTTGCAAAAGGTGAACTACCTTCCTTCATTTCTTTCTTTCTTTCTTTCTTTCTTTCTTTCTTTCTTTCTTTCTTTCTTTCTTTCTTTCTTTCTTTCCTCTCCAAGCAGCCTAACAACATGTTTTTGGGAGATACCAGAAAGTGTAATACCCAGACAAATCCCATGCAGACAGAGGGAGAACCACACAGATGGTGACCTGTGGTCAGGACTAAATGGTGGACCCTGGAGTTTTGGGGAAGTTGACTTAATCACTGAGTTTGCATGCTGCTCACAGTCTTGTTTGTTTGTTTCTGTATAGTAAAGGTTGATACAATGTTAGTACAAGGCCATGGGTTTCTGGCTATGTCAAAAGCTTGAGTGAAATGAATATGTCACGCATCAAGTAATGTTAATATACAGATACATTCATCCAGATTACCCTGTTTGTTCAAAGATGGGCTTGGACACAGAGCACCTGGTCAGAAAGAGGGTTGCTGATAGCATTCTGTCTTCTACAGGTATCAGTAACATAATTATAAATAATATGTCAGATTTTTAGAAGGACAATAATGCCTTGCTAGGTTAGGAAAGCATAATAGAACACATTCTAGTCCTAAATGTACACTTTGCAGCACCCAGTAAATTTAAAGAATATTTTTTAAGTATACAACCTAGGCCAGGGCTCCATGCTAATGATGGATGGGGTCTATGTGCCTGTACCAGCCAGTGTATCCCTTTCATAAACCATCAGCCTTGGTTTAATTAGATACTCAGCCTTGGTTCAGTTAGCTACTGACTAGCAAGAGCCTTTTTGGCCAGGTTACTTAGGATAGCTCTGTTGAGTGAAAGTTGAACATACGAGCAATCGACATGTCAAACATGAACTAAAGAGCGACACACTGAATATAGTTTGTTTGACAGGACAGAGCTTGGATGTGGATAATGATGGTAAGGAGTAGGCTAAACTCCCTCTGTATCTAGGAAACTTAGAAAGGCAGTGCAGCAAATCCACTTGGATTTGGATCTAGAGTCTACTATTCAGGAGGGGGACAGACTAAAAGTGGTGAGGGAAAGTCTTCTGAAGACATTTAGGGATATTGTCAGAATTCATAATATCCTCCTGACAGCAAGACTCTACTGTAAAGACAGGGAAGTATTCATAATCTCAGGCTATGTCCCAGTGCATGGAAAAGGGTGCATTCAGGCAATAGTTGCAGGACCTACTAGATCAAGCAGAGCAGCATAAGTTGATGATAATAAGGTACCTGAATGCTCATATTAGTGCAGACAGAATGGGATCTGAGGACTGCCTGGATCCACATGGATGGAGCAACAGGAATAAAGGAGAGGTGATTCTAGATTTCTGTTTGGCAAATGGATTGATAGTAGCCAATACATTGTTTAACAAGAAAGACAGTCAAAAGATCACATATAAGAATGGTCAACATGCAACTCAGGCAAGCTTCCTCCTAGTAAATAAAGGGCATTAGTGTAGAATCAGATATTGCAAAGTCATCCCTAGTGAAATAGTCGAACCACATAAATTGCTGGAGACCACAGTCATCTGTAAGAAGTGGTGGGAGAAGGCTGTACGTTCAGCAGATATTAGGCTGAAGACATGGAAACTGACCGGAGCAAAAAGAGTAAATTGGTGGAACTGAAGAAGAAGAAGAATGGCAGCATCCCAAAACAGCATGTGTGAAGACTATAGAACAGGTAAGAATGGCAGCATCCCAAAACAGCATGTGTGAAGACTATAGAACAGGTAAGAATGGCAGCATCCCAAAACAGCATGTGTGAAGACTATAGAACAGGTAAGAATGGCAGCATCCCAAAACAGCATGTGTGAAGACTATAGAACAGGTAAGAACGGCAGCATCCCAAAACAGCATGTGTGAAGACTATAGAACAGGTAAGAACGGCAGCATCCCAAAACAGCATGTGTGAAGACTATAGAACAGGTAAGAATGGCAGCATCCCAAAACAGCATGTGTGAAGACTATAGAACAGGTAAGAATGGCAGCATCCCAAAACAGCATGTGTGAAGACTATAGAACAGGTAAGAACGGCAGCATCCCAAAACAGCATGTGTGAAGACTATAGAACAGGTAAGAATGGCAGCATCCCAAAACAGCACAGCATGTGTGAAGACTATAGAACAGGTAAGAATGGCAGCATCCCAAAACAGCATGTGTGAAGACTATAGAACAGGTAAGAATGGCAGCATCCCAAAACAGCATGTGTGAAGACTATAGAACAGGTAAGAACGGCAGCATCCCAAAACAGCATGTGTGAAGACTATAGAACAGGTAAGAACGGCAGCATCCCAAAACAGCATGTGTGAAGACTATAGAACAGGTAAGAACAGCAGCATCCCAAAACAGCATGTGTGAAGACTATAGAACAGGTAAGAACGGCAGCATCCCAAAACAGCATGTGTGAAGACTATAGAACAGGTAAGAATGGCAGCATCCCAAAACAGCAGGTGTGAAGACTATAGAACAGCTAGGTATGAGAAGAAGGTACATCAGAAAAAACATAGAAGCCCAGGAAGTTATCAAAAGAAAGGAGGAGTGAAGGAAAAAGGGGGAGATAGAAAAGATGGATCCAGCTAAGAAGGAATACTGGTTGTCTAACAAAGCAGCTAAGAGAGCACCTGCAATACCAAAGAATAAAGCATCAGAAGCACTCAACCAGCTTCTGGAAAGTAACTCAGCAGATGGCATAAAGAAATTCTATCAGGTTGCAAGACAAATTCAGAAAAATGAAGGTAGTCAAAAGTAGTTATACACATACATATATGCATACTTATACACATACAGAAAGAAATAACAGATTTATAGAACTTCATGGTTTCATTCCACGAGAAAAGGAGTGCTGGGTCCTCATTATTTAGTGCGTAAACTGGTCAAGTATTTAATGTCAAAAATAAAATTTTATTTAATAAACAAATAAATAAATAAATAAATAAATAAAAACATTCTGTCCCAGTCAGATATTCTGAGTCATTTGGAGCTGGGGATGAGGGTCATGAGTGGAAGTGGAAGCCAGTAAATAAATAAATAATGGAAGACATTTTAGTTGGTTTCCCCATGCTATACTTAGGACCAAGTTCCAAACTTAGAGAAATAAATGTGATGAATCCAGCAGCATTATAAGACCATGAACAAAAGCTAGTAACTGCAACTGCACTTGTCTAGCAAATATCACCACTGCTCAAATTAAATTTGAACAGAGCACCATACAAGTCAAAAATAAAAAAAAAAAACATGGTAAAAAAAATATCAAATAACTCTATTGAGTTTGAGCGCTTTCATCCCTCCACTAATATCTGGGACTTCATCAGAGATAAAAACCATAGCATCCCACTTTCTTTATATAGCAACAAAATCCCTCCCCTACCATTGCATCATCGTTTAATGTATAAGTACATTAATAAAATAAAATCAGTGTTTTTTTAATTTTGAGCATTTATCAACTGTTTTGTATTTCTTAATATAAATGTAAATTGTAGAAATACATTAAACGTATGATAATTAATTGCTTTTTTAACATTAAACGTTTACTTTTCTTCTTTTCCCCATGTTTATTTATTAATATAGTTTACTTGTTATTAAAAGCAATCACTAGACTTTTGGTCATGCTGGTGGAAGATTTGGTAGTTCTTTGGACTTGGTTATCAGCATTAAAGAACAGTTGTAAAGATCTCACTATCATTGCCATGACAAGAGAAAGATCCTAGAATCATTAAAATAACAATGGAATGTTTCCAGCATCATTACAGTGGGAATGCTAAGATCCCATATTACCATGACAGCTCCATACAAGTAATACTCAGAGTGTTTCATTACCATGACACATCGTTATAATAGAAAACTGAAGACACAACATAAGGTAAATGGTCGAAATATATTTCAGAATAAACAGCTTATCAACAAATTAAAGGAGTTTCTCTCTTTACTGACCTCTTTGGATAAAGAGTTAAGCCATTTCTAAATACTAAACTAACAAAAACTGAACACATTTCAATTCTGCTTCCCCCCTTCTTTTGCATTGTGGTGGTATTATTAGGAGTTGATACATTCAGTGTTTTACTTATTTGCCAGTCTAAATGACGTTTTCTCAGGCACTCCTGTCTGAATACTGCTAACCCAACATTATGCTGCACAAACAAAGCCAACTGATGTGTTCCGGCACTGTAAGCCACATCAGGTTTTATCATGCCTTTAGGAAGCACCTTTTCTCCTATTATAGGTTTTGAGCAATACTGATGTCTTTTGTAGTGGCTACCTGAAGAAATTGACCTCTGCCATGACCCATGTGATTCTACAATCTAAGTGAAATGCTGGACAGTCCCAGGCATGATAAATCATCTTTTTTTATCCACCTATATACATTTCTTGGCTTGCATTTTAATCATGTCTCTTGCAATAGTATCTGTTTCGCACTGTCATGCCTTTTATCACCGTTTATATTTACCTCCCTATTGAAATTTTGGCACTCGAAATGCTGAGTGACAAATGCTGAAAAAAAAGACTGTAAATACAAGAGAAGAGTAAATCTGAAAAATCGTTCTTCTCCATAAAACTTTTTACCCGTACACCTTACCATGTGGGGTGCAAGCTCCCCACCCCCTGAACGTATATATACCAGTTCCAAGATTGCCATACCTTGGAGAAAATGAAATATTTTGAGAAATGACATCTCAGACTTAACATATGTAAATCCGTTCTTTCAGTCATTCAATCTCCACATTTTGGGGTCACTTTAGCAGGTCCCAACATTTCAAATAGTTACCTTTATGCATTATAATTCTCTATACATGTTTTGTCTATGGAATGCTCTACAGTCCTTTTATTTAAATCAACAGTCATTTGTGTTATGTGATATCTTACCACAGTGATAACATTTTTGTTCCTTATGCTGCCTCAGTGCATTTTTCTTGTGTGACATTTATACATTTCTGTTGAAATTCAG
>NC_056745.1:282351396-282353896 GCF_019279795.1 Protopterus annectens | reverse complement strand
CTGTAGTATTTAACTCCGTAGGGAGCTTATGGTAACAATTCTCGACATTGTAGGCTGAAACCCTCGAGGTTTCTTGCTGGTTAGACTGTTTCTGGCTCTCCCTCTCCCTTTTCATCTGAACAGAACATTGGAGTTGTTTAGTTCTTCTATCGAACTGGTAGTTGGTCTGTTCGTTTGTATGTTTGCTGGTAAAAAATCATGATTTAATATGGGAGTAGGTGAAACAGACACATTAGTCTGAACAACATTATTAAGCTGCTCAGAAGGTCGTTGATCCGTTTGTTGAGGCAAAAACCTGGTCATGTTGGATTGGTTAACAGAATCATGTTGCTTAGATGGTAAAAATGCTGCCCTTTACTCTGTCAAGTGGTTGTTAAATCTGGCAGCATTAGTATAAGAATTAGAAAATCTGTTAGTGCTACTGCGTTGCTCAGCACTGTAACCTTGGTAGTCATGGTTACCATTCATGTTGTGGTTCCTGTTAGAGTTAAAAAAGCGAGGGAACTGCCATTGTGTTAGAAATGAATTGTTTTGTCTTCTTAGCGGGTATGCTAAGTTATTTCTGTATTGATACAAGTCTCTGTCAAGCTTGTGTTTTTTCTCGTAATGAGAGAACTGACATGTCTGTCCACACGTTGGCTGATTCTGCGGTAGAAAATGTTCATGCATGTGAAAGGCCGGTTTGAGCATAAGTGCAGAATTTAATTCATCAATTTGTTTTTTCAAAGTCAGTAGTCTAGCCTTATTATCTTCACTGATGATAGCAAGCGTTTTAAGGCCAGTATCATTAAATAAAGCTTTCAGAGTCATGTACAGGTTGCGGTTTTTGAAAGCTATGTTCGGGGATTTCATATAGCGTAGTCCTAACTGAACTACTTGTAAAGAAATGTAAAATTCCATGTAATGAGTATCATATTCTATGTTTTTATAGACTTTAATCAGTCTTTCAAGTCTATAGATGTCAGCTTTATAGTTGTCAATATCAGTAGTCATATTCGGTTGCAAACTACCATTAAACTGTGTTCTCTGAGCTGCAGATAAGAATGGATTGTCATTAGTGGCTGTAAAAAAAAAAAATCAACCACATTAGGTCATGCTGTGGTAGTGCAGCTATAATCAGTCAAATAGATTGTATTAGAAGCACGTAAACCATTAGTAACAGCATCTGCCATGACAATATGTTGACTAGCTGTATCAGATAACATCGTAACTTGTTCAGTAGTAGTGGACTGTAGATTAGAACAGTCAGTTAGCATAATGACTTTGTCTGTAGTGGTTCTTGGTGGTAAAACATCTACAGTCAACTAATGCCATTTCCTTTGAGGAATTCATGTTCATGTCTGTCCCAGCTCCTTGTTTAGGGAAACTGTTTGGCATACCAAAGGTCCGTAAAGATGCATCTAACCCCCCATTCAGACATATCATATCTAACAAAAGAACTAAAATGGAAAAAATTGCAGAATACTTAGATACTATTCTTAACCCACTAGTACAAACTACACCTTATTATTTCAGAGATTCATGGGCATTTTTAAATGATTTATACCACAAAAAAGATGAGTTATCTAACTGTATTTTAGTTACTCTTGACGTAGAGGGCCTCTATACTAACATTCCCCATAAAGAAGGACTTCAGTATTTCTATCTGTTTTTAAGAAAGCACACTAACTTTTCTCCTTCTAAAATTAATACACTTTGCACCTTAGTTAATATTGTTTTAAACAATATTTTTTTCTATTTTAACAATCACATTTATAAACAAACGAAAGGTATAGCAATGGGCTCTAAAATTGCTCCTGCATTTGCCAACATTGTGTTAAGTACAGGGGAATTAGAAAGCTTAATTCATGTAAATAATTTTGATCACATGCTCATATACAAAAGATATATAGATGATATCTTTTTTGCATGGCAGGGAGATCAATATGGCTTAGACCTATTCATTTCTGACATGAAAAAAAGCATTGGCTTTCTTATTTTAATTACATTAGGTAGTGGCTCCTCTATTACATTTCTTGACACTAAAATATACTTGTCTCCAGTAGGTATTCTGTGCTCTACTATATACAGGAAAGAAACATATAAAAACAACCTTCTAGATTTCTCTATCTCTCACCCTTATTTTATGAAAAAGAATTTAGTGAGAAGTCAATTTATTAGAATCGCTAGAATCATAAGCCTTGACTCTGAATTTAAAATACAAGCCACCTTACTGAAAAACATGTTTCTGAAAAGAAATTACCCAGTTTCTTTAATCAATGCCATTCAGAAAACTGTTGTTTCTGAAAGATATACCAAGCATTTGCCTATCTTATTATTTGGCTTTCAACGCACTACTAATAAATTCACTACCACTAATAAAACCCTTAGTTTCCCGCTGCCCATTTCTAGAGATATGTCTCACATTCGTAACAGTATTAATAACAACTGGGAACTTTTAACTGAATCTCAACCCTTGTCTGCAGCCTTAGGTTCTTCTCCCTTATTCTCTTTAAAAGAA
>NC_056745.1:282293896-282346396 GCF_019279795.1 Protopterus annectens | reverse complement strand
AAGAAATGTGGCACTTAAACTTGCATTTTCAAATGAGGGAGATTCTGTAGCTAACCCTCTGAAATGCTCTACTTTATATAATCCTCAGTTGCTACCTACGGTTGATAGTTTTGTTAAACTCTGTGAGAAGGAAGTGTTTGATTCTCTGCCAGCAGACAATACTTTTTATAACTTAGATAAAGATAAGGCTATGGTTCTACAACAACTAAGAAATGACTCCAGGATAGCAATACGCCCAACTGATAAAGGAGGGGCTATTGTTGTACTAGACTCAGCGTTTTATGCCAACAGCATGCAAGATATGTTAAATGACACTATCACCTATAAGGTTATGTCATGGATGGTTGATGAATCAGTTGTGCAGCAAGTGCATGAAACCATAGATGACTTATTATTAACGTCTATGATTAATCTTCTTCTTCTTATTTAGGCTTTTCCCAGTTAGGGGTCGCCACAGCGGATCACCTGTCTGCTCATGATTGGCAGTGGAATTTTTACAGTGTCAAGTTGCCAGCCTGGCGCCCAACCTTCCACAGAAGGCACACACATGCACACACTCACACCTGGGGCCAATTTAGAGTGTCCAATCCACCTACAGCATGTCTCTGGGATGTGGGAGGAAACCGGAGTACCCAGAAGAAACCCATGTGACCACAGGGAGGACATGCAGACTCCACATAGAAGGCACCCCAGCCGAGGATCGAACTGGAGAACCTCTTGCTGTGAGGCAGCAATGCTAACCGCTGCACCACTGCGGCCACCCAACGACTATGATTAATAAAGATCTATATGATTTTATGTTAGTTAAAAAGCCATTAATTCCTATTATTAATGGTCTACCCTAGGTGCATAAATCTCTGTCGCAGCCTTCCTTTCATCCTATCATATCAGGGAGGGGATGGGTGACTGAATTTATATCCATCTTCATTGAAAGTCAGTTAAAGGCACCTTTAGATAAAGTGACAGCTGTTCTTAAAGACACTGAACACTTTCTATGTACTCTAGGAGATTTTTGCAGAAATCATGGGCCACTTCAATCTGATGCTTTACTGGTTACAATGGACATTTGTACTTTATTTACGATAATACCCCATGATTTTGGGATTGATTTTGTGAAATATTTTTTGAGAAATAATACTGACTATTTTTCTATGCATATTGAACTGTTAGGCACGTTGTTAGAACTGGTCTTGGAAAACAAGTTGTTTATGTTTAATGAGACCATTTACATGCAGACTCTTGGAGTAGCTATGGGGATCCCCTGAGCGAACAGTTATGCCAATCTGGTGTTGGCAGACCGGGAGAGCAGGGTGGTCCTTTCATAGCATTTATTTAGTCCACACTTGTTACATTACAAAAGATTCGTGGATGATATCTTTTTTTCTATGGTGAGGTATACACGTGCAACTGCAACAGTTTGTAGATTATCTTGAATGAAGTAGTGACTAGTTCAGATTTACTTTGAATTTTTCTAACAATTCTATTGATTTTTTTAGATACTAATGTTGCTTTGATGAATGGTATGATTCATAGTTCTCTATTTAGGAAAAATTGTAGAAAGAATGCATTATTGCATCGCTCCAGTATGCACCCTAAACATGCTTTTAATAATATAGCTAAAGGGCAGTTTCTAAGAATGTCTAGACTCCATACTGAAGATCAAGATTATCAGGGAGCATCACTGGAGCTGAAAAATGAGCTAATGAAGAGAGGATATAATCATAATGACCTAAATAGAGTTATGTTACAGGTTAAAGGCATGCGTGATACAACAGGGAAGCCATTTTTTCATAGGACAGCTAATGATTCTGATATAAGGGTGACACATGGGGGATCGAATAGTAATGTTTTAAGACTACCCTCACCTATAGTAGTAACATCTCTAAAGTATGTGAGATTATAAGTAAATATTGGACTATTTTGACATCTAATGATCAGTTAAGAGCTATAATAGGTGATAAACCTTGCTATACATTTAAAAACAACCTTTCTTTGAAAAGGCAGCTCTGCTATACCACTAACAGCAGTACCAGGGTGATTTCTAACAGCATTGGTACATTTCCATGCAGAAATTGCAGGGTCTGCTCATTTGTTTCAAGGAGAGATACCTTTGCACATCCCTCTAACAATCGTACATTTACTTTCAACTTGTATGCAGACTGTAGATCTTAGAATTTAGTTTATTTAGCTAGCTGTAGATCATGTGCCTCTTTCTTTATGGGTAAGACTACCAGAATGCTTAAAGAATGTATTATGCAACATCTGGGTGACATCAGGAAAATTAATCTCTTTAATGCTTTAGCTAAGCACATATCAAATAATGAAGGGCACACATTTGAATTTACAGTACTGCAATTGATATCAGAAAATAAGGGGGTGATATTAACAATACACTAGAGCTAGCTGAAATGCAGTGGATAGCAAGAATGCAAGCAGATACATCACCAGGAATTAATGCTACTATGCCTTTAAAACCTATTCTTAAGAAACATAGATCACATCAGTGACTTAATTGTTTATTGATTAGTTTTTATTGGTTGTTTTATTATTACTAAGATATTTAAACTTGGATGCAATGTCTGTCTGTTAAATGGATCTGAAGAAGCACTTTCTGTGAAAGCCCTTATCCTGTCGTATTTTTAATAAATTACATATGCTTTTAGCTGTGGTGGTCACTTGGAGTTTTTGGCTTTTATATATAGATATATATATGTGTGTGTGTGTGTGTGTGTGTGTGTGTGTGTGTGTGTGTGTGTGTGTATGTGTGTATGTATCATTTGGTTGCAGGTTTATTTGGTCACAAAGTTTTGCGTTAGTAAATTTAGTCAAATGGTCTTATTTGTTGAATGGTGAACTAATTAAATACTGGGTTATCAAATGTAAGGTAAATGAGACAGAGTAATAATGCCAAAACCTTCATTTGTAACAAAAGTTTCATCACAGGGGGTGGAGTGTGTGTGTGTGTGTGTGTGTGTGTGTGTGTGTGTGTGTGTGTGTGTGTGTGTGTGTGTGTGTGTGTGTGTGTGTGTGTGTGTGTGTGAGAGTATTTGTGGGGTAGGATTAGAGTAATGGGAAGGGGATAGATGCATGTTGTATTTGGCCTGAGTGTGTATGTGCATTTTTTTTTGCAGATTAGGGCTGTAAGTGCTGTAGATAAGGTGATGGTTTTACTGTTTTACTGTTGTGTGTGTGTGATGGTGTACACGTAGTGTGTGTGTGTTTGTGCATGTGTGTGTCTTGTGTAGGGGAACTGCTAGGGAAAGGATATTTAGAACTCTAATGTGTAGGGTTGTGGTTAGGGACTGGTGTAGGGGTAGGGTTAGGGTTAGAACACTAGTAAGGTGGTATGGGATTGGTGAACATTTTACCCCTGACACTATGCTTAAACAATAAGCTTGTAAGTGTAGCTTGAGTGTTAGAATGCAGTTAACTGCTAAAATGCTTACTAGACTATTTAAAGTTTGTTTATAAAGAATGCTTTTTGTTTTAACAGTTCTTATAACCTAAGTAGTGTCAAGCACAGAACATTCCACTACTCCGTTGTCATGTTGTAAGGCAGTTATTTCGTATGGGTTGTTATACTCACATAACTGCTATAACTGGTAACTGTTAAAGAGGATCATTATTTCTTCTCATAGACTCTGGTATAATAAATATAATAAATACATTGTCAAGTACAACTACAACTGAGTGAAGATATTGAAAAAGCAGATTCTATGTTAGAAACTCAAGTCCTTGTTTTTTTGTGCACAGGCCCATAAAGTCAATAATTTTTTAAAACCGCTTTTTGGAAATTTTGACATCTGTTGAGAGCAATCTTATTCTGCTTTATGGAGATTTAAAATAACATCTTCTAACATTTTCTATGTGACTTCATGTCATGTTATGTTACAACGCTACAGTTCTCCTGTAATCACTAAGTGGATCTTAACAATACCCAAATTTGCTTCTTAGGTTATTTAACTGCATTGCTGGCAGTGGGTCAGCAATTGAAGTGGCTTACCAGTAGGTGCCAATTATGGGCCCACTCCAACAATGAAAGCTAAGTGCCCAAGACAAGTACCAGAGTAACCACACAGTTCCCAGCTTGTGCACATTTTAACCTTCCATCCCAATCGATGGATGCAATGTCAGTGCCATTGTCTTCTTCTGGTATTCAGTAAACCTTGATAATTAGACAAGTCCTGGCGCACAGTGTGCAGCAGCAATGCCACACACCTGAGGGTCTTAAGGAGACTTTAAGGTCCTTTTCTTTTCTTTTCTTACTGTTTGGGTGCCAAGATCAAACAGTGCCTGTGCAGTCTAACCCAATCTGTTTAAGAACATGCCCGACCTGTGCTGTGCATTGCACATGATTTCCATACCAGCTGCAGCGCACTTGATAATTTAGATCTGTCTCCTGCTGCCACAGGTTCACCAGATCCAGAACTGAATATTCGGGCATGTTTACCTTATGAAGCACCATCTCAGTTTGATGAGGATATGGTTGCATGGTGACCTATGGCAACACACAGAAAAATACAGTATAATCTAAAAATGCTGCAAGGTGAGTTTCAAACCTTACTGTCAGTATAATCTTTCCTGCTGTTGTTCTACCATAGCAATGCCTGGCTATCCAAGTATTTACATTTATGAAACATATAGAACATGAGGAATGTTAGCACAGCAGGACATAAATGGCTATCATGTTTGTTTGGTTCAACAAGATTTGCAGTATATTGACCAAAATGCCCAATAAAGTGTAACTCTAGTGCAATGGATATGTCCCTTGGATCCACACACCAACACCCAATACCTGGCAAAACAGCAGAGACAATGAGCTTTTCAACCAGTAGAACAGATGAGAAGGACTTCACATATCCGAATGCAATACATTGCATTATATACTATTGTTGTAGCACCTGCAAATACCCTATAAAACACTGCGCATCCTTAAGCAAACTGTAGCAGGCTTCCCATGTAAGTGACATCTGCTGGCAAATCTTGTATTAGCTAGAGTCCACTGTGTGTCTATGGATAGCAAAAAAGAAAAGTGGAAGACAGGCAAAGCAAGCTCACTGTGGGAAGCAGTAGTGTGGTGTGCTACTATCACCGGCTTCCTGTGGGTAGCACTCAGGCATATGCATCACTGTCCATTACATACCCAAGAGCGAAGTTTTCCACCGTGGCATGCACATTTCTTCATACAGTACAGAGCACACTCAATTCCCCTGTCAACCACTCACAGAAGACACTCATGCCCCACAGGCAGACAGGCTTTCTAAGGGCTGTAAAGCATGGTCAGTTTCCACTACCGGGTCATGCCTTTAACTTCTTATCTCAAGAGACAGGGATAAAAATATAATCAGGGACAAAGGGCTAATGTCAAAATGTCAGGAAAATCTAAAACGATTTCTATTAATATGCAGTTTCTAAATGATGAAACAGCAATGTCATTAATGTTATACAGCAGTTAATGACTGCAGTCCTGGCAGTTTGTCAGAATACTGCAACGTTTGCAATGGATACAACATAATATAGAGACAAAATCAGGTACTCCATATACCAGGAACACAGGTTACTTTGAAAGGCTGGAAAATAATAAAATATCATAGACTGCTCTGTGGACCAGCACTCAAAACAGTCCTATCTAGGTATACATGAGCATTTAGCCACAGTAATATAAAGACATTCAGTAACAGGATTAAATTCTGATACAGGTAAGTATGAGTCTCAAAATAATGAGACTGAATATGCAAAAAAGGGGATTTAAATATATTACATTAAAGATCACTGTGTACTGACATCCGCAGTGGTGCAGCTGTAGCGTTGTTGCCTCACAGCAACAGGTTCTCCCGTTTGATTCTCGGCTGGAGTGCGGGGAGTGCCTTCTGTGTGGAGTCTGCATGTCCTCCCCGCAGTTGGGTGGGCATTTGAAAGACATGCGTAAATGGGCGTGCCTTCGTTGAAGGCTGAAGGTTGAGCTGGTACCTCGGCATTCGTCAAAATCTACTGCCAATCATTAGTGGACGGAGTTCCGCTGTGGCGACCCCTAACCAGGAAAAGCCGAAAGACTTTCTGATACAGGTAAGTATGAGTCTCAAAATAATGAGACTGAATATGCAAAAAAGGGGATTTAAATATATTACATTAGAGATCACTGTGTACTGACATCCGCGGTGGTGCAGCTGTAGCGTTGTTGCCTCACAGCAAGAGGTTCTCCCATTTGATTCTCAGCTGGAGTGCGGGGAGTGCCTTCTGTGTGGAGTCTGCATGTCCTCCCCGCGGTTGGGTGGGCATTCGAAAGACATGCATAAATGGGCGTGCCTTCGTTGAAGGTTGAATGTTGAGCTGGCACCTCAGCGTTCGTCAAAATCTACTGCCAGTCATTAGCGGACCGGAGTTCCGCTGTGGCGACCCCTAACCGGGAAAAGCCGAAAGACAACAACAGCAATCACTGTGCCTCAGAGCATTTCCTTTTCTGTAATGTATGGTAGTTAGTATATATAAGTAGTAGTAGCAGACTTTTGTGGGGTGCAGCACCCCCTTATTGGGGCAGTTGCCAGATGGACCCCCACTTAAAAAAAAAACTTAAAGGATAAAATTCAATGTTTTCTAATTGCTGTTCAACTGTAGTTTCTGACTTTTTTCATAATTACACAACTCAGAATGAAAGATCTCAGAATTAGAATTGGGAGGCAAGATATTCCTATGGGACAAAGTGAAAAACTAAACAGTATGGTAGTGAACACTTGCATATGTCTGAGTTTCCCCTTTCTGTTCTAAAGTTTGGCAACATACAGTAACAGTATGAATTCTAGCAGTCATGTAATGGAGGATAGCACACATAATGAAAATGAATCCTATTTTCATGTGTGAAATATAAACTATCATACTTCAAAAAAGAAAAAAAAAATATATATATATATATATATATATATATATATATATAAATAAAATAATGTTCCAAAAAAGAGAAGACAGTTTGCAGGGACAATGTTCCAGGCTTTGCCGAAATGTGCAACACACTGCATGAGCCTTAATCTGATTCACTAAGCTGAGAACCAGATCCTTGAAAACATTCAGATTCAGCTGATAAAACAGAAATTTAATCTTTATATTTTGCTTGGGGTCTGTATAGCTAACTCAGAGGTCACCAAACCTTGGGATAAGTTATGGTACAAAATGATCAAACGGTCCATTTGGTCCCAAATGAGCAGTCTTCAAGGGATCAGTCCTGAGCCAAATTAATGCCCTGAGGCCAACAAAACTGCAACAGTACCAAAATGTATAGCCATACTTCCCAGCTAGATCTCAGGACATGTTAGTGATCTGTGCATGCAGCTCTGTAAGGTTCCAGGAATGACATTACTGCAGGCCATTCCAGCTGTAAAGGCATTTATTCCTGCTTCATGGAATGCCTGTTAGCAACAAGTGGCATTGGATAGTTAACTCCATGACGAAGAAGAACAAAGTCTAGCTGTGACCCAAGTAACCTGGGATTGGCTGGTAGCTTGTAGGAGCTGCAAAGGGAGAATAGGAGTGGGAAGCCGATGCCAGTTTGTCCATTCTTGGAGGAAATAAAAACCCTCCTGCTAATATCTGTTGAAGAAAGATATGTATAATGTGCATTATATCAGTCAGGCATGCATATTTTGTTCTCTGAAGCCGCGTTACTGTGGTACTCTTCATCATGTTTGTGTATGTGTGCACGAGCACAAACACACACACACACACACACACACACACACACACACACACACACACACACACACACACACACACACATTCGCTCGTGCCTATACACACATAAACACACACACACTCGCACGTGCCTATACACACACACACACACACACACACACACACACACACTCTCGCTCGTGCCTATACACACACACACACACACACACACACACACACACACACACTCTCACTCGTGCCTACACACACACACACACACACACACACACACACACACACACACACACTTGCTCGTTCCTATACACACACACACACACACACACACACACACACACACACACACACACACACACACACACACACACACACACACACACACACAAGTATAGCAGTCCCTCACATCTGCAAGCATGGACGTCACTTGCCAGATGTGTATTATAATCAGAAAATAGAAAAATTTTCATTGCTACCTGGAGGACAAAATGGCACAGTGATAGTGGCAGGACGTGATGGTCAGCATGTGCAGTGAAATAAAAATACTTTGAAAATGCTTTGAAAAGAACAATTCATCAATTTGCCAGACATCACACTTGCCCCAAATAATCTAAATAATGTGACTGAAAAGGATGAAGTATTCCCATCTCAATTAATCTGGATGCCCAGGAATTTTTCTTTTTTAATTCATTTGCTAAATGGGCAAAAGAAATGGTCACCATGGACCCTTTCAACTGAGGCCAAGACTGCAAGGGCAAATTAAATATGCATGGACATTTTAGAATAACCAGTAATCCAGCAGGCTTTTGTAAGGAAGCTGGATTACCTGTAAAAAAAAACATCACAGACATTGGGGGGAATATGAAAACTGCACCTTAGCTTTAAATTCTAGAAATGTATTGCAGATCTTAACCAGCAAGTCTCTATGCTGCCTAGACTTTTTACTAGGTATTTCCAATGCTCTTTATAGGTCAGAATCAGAGCATTAGGCGCAACCCCAACATGCCATGTGCATTATATAACTATTCTGAACAATGTTGCTAAGAGCCAGCATACACAACTCATGCAGTTTAATGTGTTTAAGCACACAGACAAGTTAACACAACTGCACTAGAGAAGTGAAGGGCTTGTAAAATGCAAGGTGTTACAATGCTAAACTAGACTTATATGTAGCATGTCATATAAATCATCTGTGTAGTACCAGGTGCTTTTTATTAAGGCTGATTTAGTCTGACTTCATGAAACCATTTGAGTTCAGTTCAAAGAAAATCCTAAGTGTGTAGAGCTTATTAATATATATGGCATGGTATACCTTAAATAGACAAAGGCAGGGTCACATTTTTTAAATTAAAATTACATGGTAAAGCAGTTTGTGTGGGCTGCCACAAGAAACAAACACAGAAAAGTGATATTTAATACAATTACTTCAGCTGATTCTGTTTTTGTACTGTTCTGTGCTCATGAAAGTTGTACTGCCCGCAGAACAGCTGTGTATGTAATACTCTGATAGTAACCAAGAAAATGTACCAATGGCCAAAACAGTCTAGAAGAAAAGTATTTTATGCCTCATTAACATTGCAGATACTGCAATTAGATGTCAGATGTTTTGTAGGCACTGAAAGTTGGGAATGTGTAGTGTAGTAGTCAGTTATTTGTGTGCATGTTTGCATTTCAGCTCCCAAGACTCTCAGAACCCAACAGTAGTATGTGTTAATCCTCCCCAGAATGAGTTTAGACATTTCTGGAAGTTGGGAGCCCATTGTCCAAAATGTAGTTAAATTGTGGGGAGCCACTTGGAAACCACATTACTTTGTAGTACCACCTTGGATACTATTCTCCACTTGCTGTATCAGTACAGACTAGACAAGAAATGGGTGATGTGCTCATAGATGTGTGACAGAGTGCTTTAATTACAGCCAATGTGTGGTCTGTGGGACAATGGAGGATCTTCTTGAAGAGTATGGAATCTAAAGATGGATCAGGGAAGTGGCAGAGAAACATCAGAATATAGAGCCAGATTATCTCAAGTATTAAATTAGCCAACAGCCAGCACACTGAGTAAGGAGACGATTATAAGGAGTGGCTTTGGCAGTAGACGGGCGAAGGGCTCAGGAGTGGTGGGAGAATGAGAGTGGTATGACAGACAGTCTCCATATTAGGCAATAAGTGATAGATACTGTACATATCAAAGCTGTATGTTTAAACTAAGATGAAAGAGAAGGGTTTTACAGTACGAGAAGGGGGATAAGCAGTCAGACAGCAGAAAGAAAAGGAAAAACAAAGCAAACAGGCAATAACATATCAAAGAGTGAGCAAAGATATCAAAAAGTATTTTTGGCTAGTATTACTATGCAGTGCAAGGAATATAAGCAGGAAGATGGAGGAGCTGTGGACAGTGGTGCATGCAAAGAATGTAGACATTCCTGGTGCCAGGGAATCATTAAATAGTTAAAAGAAGTGGGTCAAGAAAGTGTTTGGATATAGGTTGCTCAGGAATGACATAAGGAAGAACAGAGTACAAATTATTATTTTTGCAAGGTTTTGCTATGTGCAACTGAGGACCAGTTGATAGAGTTCTTAACTGCCCCAAAACAACTAGTTATATTTTATAATGCATCAAAATCAAATCAGAACCGTGGTTAGGTCATCTGGTTTTCCACTGCATTTCCTTAAACTGTTGCCTCCACCCCATCCCCCCCTCAACTCACAGTTGAGAAGTAAACAACAATTTTTTGCAGTCTCTAACTGTAGTAAACTGTTTGCTACATTGTTACAGTTGTAACAAGCACCTCTTGCTATAGTTACTACCAGTGAGTGAGCACTTCGGCAGTATAGGCATTCATTTATGAAGCCTCAGTACATAGCAGCTCCATAATTCAGTGCTAGGACTACACTCATGTACTGGCACCAGTTTACTATCAAATGGACGAAAAGCATGTCCATAAATGGTTATTTCTGTGACAAATAACAACACTGATGGATGGAAGAAAAGATTTGGGAAGGCTGACCAAGTGGGTAGAAAACAGACAGTTGAGATTTAATGTAGGTAAATATAAAGCAAAATAACCCTGGTAAAAAGTATCAGCTGAGGAGTGGAGCTAATGGCCGTACAAAAGGAAAAGCATCTGGGTTGCTGACCAGGACCAGAATGACAGAGCAGGTGTCGAGTAAAGAAAATCCTGAGATCCTTCATCATTATGACTAATCAAAAGCTTGTATAAAACATATAAAGTCATGACAACCAAATATAGTTTCTTATCATCATTTTGGCCAACATTACTGTGAATGGGAGAGAGGATGATGTGGAAAATGCACTGGCAATTACATTTAGGAGCTGATACCTTAATGAAGTAGTCAGCACAAACCCAGAGCTGACATATAGGAGGCTCGGAGAAAACATGCTTTGTGCTATATTTAAATTGGTAATATTACATAATTTTTAAAATGGATAGGATTTTTTTAAATGATACATATTTTAAGTGGTGTACTTCCTTGCATATACCAAGTCAAACAGTGTATTTTTATGTTTTATGTGCTGTTTTTATTGTTAGTACTTATAATGATTTTCATTGGTACCTTTGGTATCATGTGATTATTGATGTGTTTAACTGAGTTTGATATTATTAGATTTTAGGATGAAGAAGTCTTGTGTCAAAGATGATGAAAGCACTTATTGGTTGTTAATAAAAATGCTGCTCTGATATTGATATATCTGTATTTATTTGTTTATCTATATTTATATAGTCATATACATATACACACAACTGCGGTGGTGCTGCTGCGGTAGCATTGTCGCCTCACAGTAAGACGTTGTCTTGTTCGATTCTCAGCTAGAGCGTCTTCTGTGTGGGGACATGCGTGAATGGGCGTACCTTCGTTGAAGGTTGTGCGTCAGTGCTGGCAACTCGGCATGTAAAAATCTACTGCCAATCATTAGCGGACCGGAGTTCCGCTGTGGCGACCCCTGACCGGGAAAAGCCAAAAGACACAACAACATACATAGACACACACACACACACACACACACACACACACACACACACACACACACACACACACACACACACATTCACATACACACACACTCACACACACATTCAAACACATTCACACATTCATGCACATAGAAACAGCCCCTGATCCAGTCGCCAGAGCTGGCCTTTGGTCAACTGATGACCAAGGCAAAAGGGCTCCATAGCGCACTCCCCACACCACCTGGTGCCCCCATCCTGGTCTTCCTACACCATGCAGATTACTTTTTCATCTTTTTATAATAGTTTCTCTTATTCTTCAGTTTTTTTTCCTGTATTCAGTCAACATATTTTAAAGAAACTATTTGTTTACTACAAAAAAAATAAACAAATACCAGAAAAGCACCTCTGCTTGAGTGGCTCCCTAAGTGGCCACCTAGTTGGCTTATGCCTAAAGCCGGCTATGCCAGTCGCATTCAAAGACATGTTCACCCATTCACCCATACACCCAATACACACCCCTACCTACCCTACTTATGCCTTAACCAAACTGCCTATTGTGACTACCCAAACAGACACACAGTCTCACAATAGCAACAACAGCACACACATACATGCACACACACAAACACATTCACATATGCACACACACACCCACACACACACACACGCGCACACACACACACACACACACACACACACACACACACACACACACACACACACACACACACACACACACACACAATTTTTCTGAGCTTGTTTCCTGCCTTTCCTATAAGTTGTCTAGTCCAGATATAGATTTGCTGTATCCAGGACTGTAAGCTTCTGAGCCCCCAAGCCTTTCTGTGTTGGAGGGAAGCCTTCTAGCTTAATTTTGTTTCTTAGAACTAGCCAGTGTTCTAGTTTCAGTATGCAAATCTGTTTCTTTGAGCTCAGCACTTGTTCAGAACTCATTGTAAGCACTAAATAAGCTACAAATTACTACAGCACTCAACTTTCCTCACTTCAGTCACTTGTCTAGAGGAAAACAGTTTATAGTACTTAATAAATAAGCACCTTTCCAGGCATGTGTAAGGGTTGGCTCCCAGTGTTTTCTCTTGTCTACGTGATGAAGCTGGGCATCTTGGGGCAAAGCAGCAATTGTCTCATGTACACAGAAAACCCTCTCCTCCTACCACCGAACACTACAACCTGTGAGAGATGCATTTATATAACCAAACTGGAAGCAAAGCTCTCTTCACCCAAGACTGGATTAGACAGTCAAGAGGAGAAGGTAAAAACTTGCACCACACCACACTCATCACATAGTCCCTCAAAACCTACACCACCAAAACACACACACAGAAACACAAAACACACACCTACATTCATGGAGGCTCTCAAAAGTAACAGGGACCTCCAAAGCAGAAATGCAAGCAACCTCCACCCCCCCAACACAACCCAAATGACACATAGCTCACAAACTCAGTGTGCCACTCAACCACAGCCCATAATGCATAACAACGTACCCAACACTCTAGTCATAAGTGACTCTATAGTCAGGCACACTGATGTTCCACTCACCAGGTTAAACAAGGAGAATGTTACTGTCAGCTGCCTGTCAGGTGTCAGGATCTGCTACATAACACATGCACTCAGGTCACTCCACAGCAAGTACAAATATGACTCTGTTATTGTCCATGTTGGTGTGAATGACCTGAGATGTACCTCCCTGGACTACATGAAAAGAGACATGGAGGAGCTTTCTGATTTTGTAGCCCAGGCAGGTATGACCCTAGCCCTGAGTAGCATCCTGCCATCACCCAGAATCATACCACAGTACAAGGACAAAATGATTGACTTCAACAATTGGCTAAGCTTCTGGTGTCATTCTAAGGGCATCCAGTATCTGTCTGCCTGGGATGACATGATCGACAAACCATGATGCTTTGACAGAGATGGCCTGCACCTGTCGCCCTTGGGATTCCGGATGCTGGCTAAGGCTCTTGCCACCCCTATAGTGTCTTTTTTAGGCAATATTCAAATGACAAATTCACCACCGTAAAAGGTACAAGCAAGCAAAATCTGAGGGTAATGCTACTTAATGCTAGAAGTCTAAACCTCAAAATGCACTCACTTGAGGCACTCCTTAAAATGGAGAACATTGACATCTGTGCAGTGACAGAGACCTGGTTCATGGCTCCAGAGAGCACCCCTGCATTACCAGGCTATAGTTCATAGCACACCTTTTGGCCACCTAACCTGGACCGAAGCACTAAAGGTGGAGGCGTGTCCATATTCATTAAGGATATCCACACCTCCAAGCTAGTTGCTCAGCATAATGAATCTGAGATTATCCAAGTGCAACTAACTCTGGGCAAGACCGCAATGCAAATTGTAGCTTGCTACAGATCCCCCACCATGCCCCAGGATTCCCACTCCTCATTTCTTGATACACTGGAAAATATTAGGGTACAACCTAACACCCTAATAATGGGTGATTTCAACTACCCCACCATTAACTGGGAAAACTACTCATGTACCAACTCTTGTGCTCAACGTTTTCTGGAATTCATAAATTCCAATGCCTTGGATCAACTTAGCCACACCCCCACCAGGGGCAGCAATATCCTAGACCTGGTCATTACCAACATGGGCAACCGGTGTTCCACACCAGAGGTCAATTCCTCGTTGGTCAGATCCGACCACAAGCAAATCACCCCAGACATCCACATCCCACCCCCACCCACCATTAGGGAAACCACCATAAAAAATTTCTCCACAGCCAACTTCACGCTTCTTAAGACAGAAGTGGCAAACTTCACGACACCCATGCTGACGGGCAATAGAGATACGACTGATGAATCCTATACAATTACACTTTATAAGCACTTACACGAGTGCATGGATCGTGAAATCCCTAACAGAACCAAGATGCTATCCTTCAAAAAAAGGAAGCCAATCTGGTGGTCCCCTGCTATAAACAAACTCTACAACAGAAGAAAGAAACTGTTGCAAAAAAGAGTAAAATACCATGATTGGAGGAACTCCATGGTCAGCCTCAGTAAGAAGCTGAGATCCCTCATAAAATCCTCCAAAGCTAGTTACGAAAACAAAATCGCCACTGATTCTAAAGACAACCACAAAGCATTTTATAGCTATGTCAAGAATCTCAATGGCAACACTCATATCTGCTCTGAGTTACAGCCCAATGGCACTAAATATACAGAACCAACTGATACTGCCAACATCCTGGCAGATAGGTTTAGTGCTAACTTTACCCCTCTCTCAACCCCTAAAAGGCCCATCTCTATACTGGAAGAATGCAAAGTACCTGTAATCACGACTGCACAGGTAAAAAACACACTCCCCAAAGCCAAGAACACAGCATCCATGGGACCTGACAACATCCCAGGCTGCATTCTACATGAACTACAGAACAAACTGGCACCCCACCTAAGAACCATGTTCAATCATAGCCTCACCTCAGGCTTTGTGCCTGCTGAATGGTGCACAGCAATGGTTATCCCACTCCACAAAGGGGGAGCCACCATGGACCCCAGGAACTACCGCCCCATTAGCCTGAAGAGCCTGGTCTGCAAGGCTATGCGGCGTATCATCATGGAACTTTTAAACAGTGACATTGGTAATCTCCAGACTCTGGACCCTACCCAGTTCAGGTTTGTAAAAGGCAGATCATGTCTCCTAAACCTGAAAGACTTCTTTGAAGAGGTCACCAAAGCTGTAGATGAGGGTAAGGCGGTTCACACAGCCTATCTAGATCTCACCAAGGCTTTCGACACCATCCCCTACTCTGGAATTATAGACATACTCACTAAACTAGGTATAACTTCCTATGTCACAAGATGGGTTGCCAACTGGCTCACTGACAGAACCCACACTGTGAAAGTAGCAGACTCTAAATCCAACTTCAGACCAGTGACAAGTGGAGTACCACAGGGTTCAGTCCTAGGTCCTCTACTGTTTGGTATCTACTTCTCTGAAGTACAGGCTAAAACAGAAGGTCTTTGGCTAACAAAGTTCGTAGATGACTGCAAACTAGGAGCCATAATCAAAACTCCTAGTGATGTGGACATCCTACAAAAGGGCCTCACTGAGACAGATGCCTGGTGTCAAAGCCATGGCCTCAAGCTCAATGCCAAAAAGTGCATTGTCATCCCTTTTGGTAAAAACTCTGTACACATGAACTACCACATAGGCGGTAGTCTACTTAACACCGAAAGTGTGATAAGAGACCTTGGGACACAGGTGGAAAGTAGTCTCTTCTTTGATAATCACATCGCCACAATAGTCAGGAAATCCTTCTATGTGGCACACCGCATCACAAAAGGTTTCTCATCCAGGAAAAAAGAGGTCATTGTTCCCCTCTACTCATCACTCATTAGACCCACTATAGAGTACAACGCCCCTTTGGTATGTACCTCACAAGACATCTACAACAACTGGAAAGGCCACAGAAATACCTCACAAAGAGGATTACTGGCCTCAAACAGATGCCCTACGCAGACCGTCTCAAAAAACTCCAGCTTTACTCTGTCGCATATTGCCTACTCAGAGGTGATCTCTGCCTAACATACAAAGCTATGTCAAACCCAGAGCTGCTGGACATGCTCCACGTAAAGAAATCCCAATCCCTCCAAGCTACACGCTCTAGGGACCTAAACCTTGTCACTACAATAAACAGAACATGCTGGAGGGATAGATTCCTGTCCCAGATACTTTCCATACTCTGGAACAAACTACCTATCTATATCAAACAAAGCTCCTCATTAGCACTCTTCAAGAAAAATCTTGATGACTGGATGGGAGATAGGAAATTTACCCCAGGGATCACTTCTGTGGCTCTGCTTGACAGGGGCACGGGAAAATCATTTTCTTGGTTAGCAAAATCCAGGGTACCATTTGGCTAGGCTTATATAGGCCCTAGGGCCAAAAGCCTAGTACCTACCTATGAGCCTATGAACACACACACACACACACACACACACACACACACACACACACACACACACACACACACACGCACACAAGCATATTCAGACTACTTATGCCTTCACCATCCTGCCTATTGTGACTACCCAAAAAGGCACACAGTCTCACAACAGCAACACACACACACACACACACACACACACACACACACACACACACACACACATTCAGAATACTTATGCCTTAACCATCCTGCCTATTGTGATTACCCAAACAGGCACACAGTATCACAACAGCAACAAAACACACACACACACACACACACACACACACACACACACACACACACACACACACACACACACACACACACACACACACACACACACACACACACACACACACACACACACACACACACACACACACACACACACACACACACATACATACACACATGACCACAAGTACATTCACACTACTTATGCCTTAACCAACTTACCTACTGTGACCACCCAAGCAGACACCCAGTCTCACAACAACTCACACACACACACACACACACACACACACACACACACACACACACACACACACACACACACACTAACAAACACATTCACACTGACAGAAACACAACCTCCAATCCAGTTGCAGTCATAGACATGTTCACCCATGCACCCATGCACCCATACACCCAATATGGTTTACTATCAAAATGGTGAAAGTCACAATATTTTTTAATAAAATTACTGAATCGTTTAGACAAATTTGGTAATACTGAATTACCACAATGTCGGAAATGGTAACCACAATTATCGTCATTCGAACTTCCAAACTTCCATTTTCAAAAGTCTGTGTTAGCGTTTACGTTCGCAGAGGGGGAAAGCCCCCCTGCACTCCCCACACCCCCTGTGTATTTTATATATACATATATATTTATATATACATATATATATATATATATATATATATATATATATATATATATATATATATATATATATATATTAATTCTGAAATCACACTACAGTGAGGAAAAGGGTAAATTTCCCGATCTGTACTGTACAGTGACCTCCATTCACAATGCCAAACTCATAATAGCGAATCAGGCTTTACTTTTGCTATTATGAGTTTGTAATATTTCAGTTTGGCACTGTGAAAGTTTTAAAACAACACATTTGAACATACAGTATTCAAAGAAGTACCATTCAACATTTTGATAGTAAACCCCCAATACATACCCCTACCTACCCTACCTATGCCTTAATTAACCTGCCTATTGTGACTACCCCAAACAGGCACACAGTCTCACAGCAACAATAAAACACACACACACACACACAGACACACACATTTACCTGAGACCATTTATCGCTCAACATAGACTCACACATGTAACCACACACACACCTCAGCACTACTGTCCACTAAACTCCCCAGTACTTACCTGTAATGCAGTCTCACCCTCTGAAAGCAATTGGTGAATGCAAAGTTTTGGCCAAGTTAATTAACTCATCCCACTAAGCTAATTTACACAGCTGAATGATTTTCTAAATTACTGTGCTGCATAAATGCCTTATTGCAGGCATTTCCAGAACAAGCACATGGCTTATTCACATAGGTCACTTCCCAGAATGCCTCATTAGTGTATAGCTTGATTAAGGAGACAGCCCACTGCTGTGATTTTACAGACCCCTTAAAATCACAGTGGAGGACCAATCTCTGAATTGGAAAGGACTAACTCCAGTGGGAAAATGACTGTGTCAGGGCTTATTGCTGATAGTAGCCCTGTCTGAATCCCAAGAAATATATATTTTTAGCTCTGAAAGCTGTAATACATTTATCATTGCTTCACAAGCCAGAAGCAAAGTGTAGCTTTGATCCTCTAACAGCTTTAAAAGCTGTAATACACTTGTCTCTTCCATATGTGTCACATCTCAAGTATATCATGGTTTATAATGATGTTTCTTTTTCCAATCTCTGTACCGCAGTGCCTGCTGGTTATGCTGTAAATTGAGATTAGAGTATAATAGCACTGAAAAGTGGTTAACAAACATTTTTAAAATGCCATTTCTTTCTTAGAAATTGGTTTGTTTCCTGATTTCAGAGTGTAATCATGGAGATCCATGTACCAGTATTGGCAACCTAAGGGCTTACAAGAAAAATAATATTCTATTTCCAGTTTTCATACCCCTACAGTCAGAAACTCTGCCCATCTCTTTAAGAAATGAACAGTCCCCAACTTGTTTCAATCTCTCAGGGCTTACTTCAGATCAAGAGCAAATATAATCTATACCTCTTGGCTTACTTAAAAAAGCCTTCCATTCCTTATAACCCTTCAATTACCTCACCTACCTAAAACCTACCTTTTTATTGGCTCATTAACTTCATTTCCTGGTAACAAGCTCACTGCAGCATAACCTTCTCTCTGCTCTCTAGGATTTTATTTCTCATTGTTTTTTTTCCCCTACATTCTCTGTCCCCTCTTCTGTCATTCAGCTTCATGACAACTACCTTTCTTTTATTGTTAAAACATCTTCTTTCAGGTCCTTTCTCCACCTAAATATCTTTCTCCTCTCTTTTGTCTCTTTATGTAATTATAGGCAGTGAATATTTATGCTCAAGCTAGTATCACCAAATTCTGTAGCCCCAACAATTGATATTCTGTCTCAGTGTTTTTAAACTGCCAGTCCACAGACTGGGTCTGATATGGCAAAAATTGCCTACTGGTCTGTGAAAGGCTAGGGCTCACTAGCTGGGACAAGGACCCCGCTGGCTGGGGGGGGGGGGGGAGTGGGCACTGGCCAGGAGACTTATTTTTTAATTAAATTTTTTTTTTAAGGGTGTTCTTCTTTAAGAAGAATGCCCTTTGTGCCTGGTTGCACAGATACAACAGGAGTGTGCTACCTGTTTCTGTCTTCTGCATCTGTGTGATCTGCTTATGTCATCGTCTTCCTCACATGCAGAAATGTGAATGCTAGAAGATGTTTGAAATGTGGACCATGAATGGACAAGTGAGAGGTGTGTGTGTGTGTGTGTGTGTGTGTGTGTGTGTGTGTGTGTGTGTGTGTGTGTGTGTGTGTGTGTGGTTGTGTCTGTTTGTTTAAGTGGTATGTAGATAGGTGTGTGTGTGTGTGTGTGTGTGTGTGTGTGTGTGTGTGTGTGTGTGTGTGTGTGTGTGTGTGTGTGTGTGTGTGTGTGTGCGTGTGTTTTTAGCTGAGTAGCATATCTGTCAACTGTCCAGATATTTGCCCCATATTTTTGGTCTGCTCTTCATTAAAAGGAATGAAGTTTCAGACTGCATATCCTTTGGCATACAACACTCAAACAGCGCTTGTCTTAATTGGTTCCTTATAAATGATGTTTTTTTATTTCTGCCTTAGTGGTCCCCAAAATAATTCTCATATTTTCACTGGACCTCAAGTGTAAAAGGGTTGAAAGCCACTGATATATAGCATTTACAGGGTGAAGCAGTTTAGCCCATAAGTTATTGATATGGGGATACCCTAAGGGGACCTCAACAAGACTGAGAGCAGGTCCAGAAATGAATTGTTGACATATGTGTCTCAAACTGGAACCAGGAGGAAAAGGCACATTTGCATTGTACTTTAACCCATGGAACTGACACTTTTAAGATTAAATCTATTATTCAGAAGCATTGGCAAATTCGGGCAAATTCTGAGTGCTGATAGATTTTTTCCACAGGAATGTAAGTTCTCTCACAAAAAAGGAAACAATCTGGGCCAGCATTTGTCTTCCTTTAAACATACAAGTGACATTAATTGGGGGTAAGATACCCCCGTCCAGATACAGTGGACTTCCCCAAGGCAGTGGTAATCTTTTTGTGCATTTTTGGTAAGAAATAATAATATTAGTGCCGTGGATGGTCAATAGTCAACTGGATTTTCTAATCCAGAGTAATAGTACCTCATCAAGTTGTGCACAATATTCTATATTCACAATTTGTGAGGCTGAAACACACTTGTAGTGATACTCAATGTTCGCAGAATGAAACAGGCAGTTCAGTCCATAGCTTGTTGATGCAGGGATATTCCAAGGAGACCACATCTAAGGCTATAAACAACACTGAGAGTAAGTCTAGAACTGGACTGCTGATGTATGTGTCTCAGACTGGCACCAGAAGGAAAAATGGAAACTTATGTTGCACTTTAAGCCATGGGACTGGCACTTTTAAGATTAAATCCATTATTCAGAAGCACTGGCAAATTTTGAGTGACTATTCTATAATATTACCACAGGAATGTAAGTTTTCATATACAAAAGGAAAATATCTGGGCTGCAGTGTGAATCCTGTTGTGCGTAAATAGGACTTGCATTACTGTACTGGTAATGTTTTAGATGACAATGCAATGGAATATATAGCAAAGTGTGTTATGTGCAACCCAGCTGTACAGGCCTGTAATGATAGTGCCTTGGATGACAAAGGGATGGGCTCCATTCCAGCTATGGGTTGTACTATAGAAAACAGCACTGGAACATTTCTTAACATTTTTAACCAACAATAGACCGACTTTTAAAAAATAACTAGAAGTATTTTTTCAAGGGGACAAGCTCCCCATGTACCCCAGTATTGAGGAATGAGTATGCCCCCTTCTAGTACATTTATGTATTCCCATTTTGTGGCTACACAACCTCAGAAAAATGGAACACCCCTTTAAAGTATCCCTGTTTTCATAACTGAACATTCACAGAAGAATGTTTCAGAAAAGTATGATATGAAAATGTGATAGAGCAATAAATCCTGTGTAAGCAGACTGCACTCATTTCCAAGTGAGGGGGGTTACACTAGAGACATTGTCATTGCCCACTAGTGTCCAATACAGATCAGATTTCCAATAGCACAAAGCAAATCACCTGTGTTAGAAATATGTGTTCATTAAGCTGAAGAAAACATTTTTAATAAGAGGTGGACTCTGAAGTGAAGTTTTACTGATCTATTATGGCCATATGTTCTCTGCATGATTCTGTCTTCAATGTAAAACTGAAAAGTGAGACAGGGAGTTGGTACAGCTAAATATCTTAACTAATGAGTATGGTACTTTAGAAATGTCTATAAATTAAAGTGCATTTAAAAATGGTGGAACGCTTTCAAGATGTCTTAATTCCATTTTTTTGTGAATTACTACATCTGTGTTCTAAGGACCAGTAAAGCACTGAAGTAATAGACTGCAAGGCAGAATTCAACCACTATCACATACTCACTGAGTGACCTTGAGGAATTCACTCAGTCTTGCTGTATTCCCCCTTCTTTCTGAGGTTCAGTCATTCAATTTAAGTATTTAAACACGCCCCTGTTTCTATAACGATGACTGACAGGTTTTAACATGTAGTATAAGCAACATGCAATCACACAGGAATCCTTCTTTTGCTTACAAGACTCCTTTCCCCAGGAAAAGCAGCTATTGACTGAGCTGACCATTAGGAAATGGGCCCTGAAATCACTTTTTAAATGGAAAAGGATTAGCAAGCATTTAACTGCCCTGTCTAATTTCTGGATATCTAACCAAGTCTCTTCAAGGTAACACCTATGGTTTCCTGTGATCATTTATCTCAGACCTTAGTATAAGTATATGTAATACTAAGAATGGCAGTTAGTGAAGACTGCAGTATTTGTAAAGAAACATCTTATTTTTTTACTTGTATTACTTACAGAACACCAGACGAGACATTGTATGTATATGATCCTGTCTGATTTACTTCTATAAGATGAAACCATCCCTCTAAGTGAAAAAATGTCATGTTTTAACCAAATGTCCATTCCTTTAAAGGTATTTTATATTTTAAATAGATAGGGTAGACTCTAAAGATAAGTTTATCACCTTTTCACCTGTTTGTATTCTACATTTCAAAAGAAAACTTCAACAGGAGCCTCTTCCTAATATGGCATGAGAAATCAGAAATTAAGAGTATATTTAGAAGTACTGTTTGTGGCCATGAGGAAAAAGCAACACAAAGGTAAGACAGTGCTTACCTGAAAGATGTAGTGAAAGTTAATTGCTTTTCTTGATGTGCTGCTATTCCCAAACACATACTCCGCCCTCATTTAAAATCCCTGACATAATGCTTGGGTGGTGTCACACTGTCAGAGCTAGAGCTGAGCAACTGGGTTCTCTAATTTGCAGTCAAATGTATAATTAGACAATGCATGCTGTCACTGCAAAAGAGTTTCAGCAGATCAAGATAAGTAGGTATGGATACACAGATGTGTAATAAGTTGGGTTTGTCAAAGTGATCTTTCTACAGTTTTTTAAAATGTGTTAGTCAGTTAAGCCTATTGTCCATATAGTTTAGGAACATTAGTCTGGTTGAATGACTTGCTTTAACTCAGCAAAGACTGAGAGAATCAACTGTACTAAAACTAGTTGTAGTACAACAGAGGCTTTACCCATACCTCTCAACTTCTTAGAGCAAGAAATCTGGACAAAGCCATAAATAATGGGTGGACAAAGGACCAAAAATAGGGACACTCGCTCTTACAAACTAGAAAATTACTAGAATAACAGATTTTTTATTAGCATGAGTTTTCTGAAGGGTATGAAGTCTGAAACTCAAGTGTCTGTCATTATTTTCTGACTTCAGCCCTCAATGATTTATCAGTGATTTGCCAGAAAATCATAATTTCATGAGAAACAAACCAAAAATATGGAGCAAAAATCTAGACATTCTGATAAATTCTGTACAGTTGAGAGGTATGCTTCTACCCTTAAAACCCTCTGCTGCGCAGAGGTAGAGTTTTAAATACTTAGATAATTGTCCTTCTGCTCTAAGGAAACTACGTCTTTGTGTGTGTCCATGTGCACTTGTGCAGATACTCATTGGATGAGTTTGTTTGCCTAGTTGAAAGTTAGTACATTGTAATTAAAAATACAACATATCTGTAACAAGGAAATAAGCTCAATCAAAAAAAAAGAAAGCAGCAACTTCATATCTACTTCCTGTGCTTCAGAAATTCAGACTATACCTGTTTGCTTTGTGTAGCACAGAAGATACTCAATCCACACTATGCCTGAGGAAAAAAAAAAAGATGACATGGCCCTTTTTTCACTAGAAGTGAGGGAATGACACATTTCATCATTATTCCTGTTTGCCCAGTCTTCCCATCATGCATTGTCAACCCATCACCATCATAACTTAGCACCTATGACCCAAAAGGCTTATTACCACCACTGTTTATCATCTGCAACTGCATTACAGATCTCATCTTCCTCTACCAGCAGCAATGCTATCGTTCTTCTAAGCCAAACCATGAGCAAAGACAGCTGACATGATGCTCTTCATAGGGCCTACTGGTTTTGCTATGTTTGTGCAGTTGTCTTGATTAAGACCATAACATGACTGTTTTTTTCTTATAATTTGGCCTCAGATTTTAACAAGATGGTGTGGGAATTCAAGCCAGTTTAGCTCTGTAAGAGCTTTGCAGTGGTGGGAGCCATATGCTAAGCCTGTGGCAAATTTGTTGATCTTGTAGTAGCAGGACTGAAGTTTATTTTTTAGGGACAAGTGCAGATTGGTAAAAACAGGAGCTCTTTATAGTAGAGAGGGGATCAGGTAGGTATTGGCTAGCATTTTTTTAGTAGAGGGATCCATGAAGTTTTTGTGTCTGTAGAGAATCCCAAGTTTGTAGTGAGTTTTTAATTATGTTGTGTATGTGCTGTTCAAATGTGAGTTTGTTGTCTGTGGTGACACCTAGTAACTTAGCATGTGTCACAACTTTTATTTCTGTTTTGTTTTGGGAGAAAATTTTAAATTCAGATGTGAATGTTTTGAGAGTAAACAGTAGTAGTTTTGTTTTGTTGGGGTTAAGCAGTAACCATGATTCATTTAGCCAATATTTTATTGAGGTAAAGGCAGTTTATGTTATTTGCAAAAGGTCTGCTATGTTGTTAGAAGAGGAGATGGCAGTGGACTCATCAGTGTATTGGATTAATATGTTAAGCAGGGAGGTGGTGTGAAGGTCATTGATGAAGATGTTGAAATAGGAGGGGGTCCAAGTGTGGATCCTTGTGGGGACTCTTGTTTTGTTAGTTTGATATTGTGATAGGTAGGCTTGCCATTCAACACATTGTTGTCTGTTGGATAGATAACTGTTAAACCATTGTTGGGAGGGTTGTGAACATCCTAGTGAAGAGAGTTGCTCTAGAAGTTTGTTATGTGATACCATGTCAAAGGCCATTGATAGATCTAGAAGTATTACAGAGGTTAAGTGACTGGAATCCCTGGCTTCATTTATTATATCAGTAAAGGAGATGAGGTCAGTTGTGCTGTGTGCTGGCCTAACACCATGTTAAGTGGGTGTAAGAAGGTTATTATGGATGAGGTAGTTTAGTAGTTGCAAGTGTACACACTTTTCAAGTAGTTTTAATAGAGGGGATGGCACAGGGATGGGTATGTAGTGTGTTAGTTTGTTTGATTTACCTCCTTTGTGAAGAGAGGTTATTATAGATTGCTTCCAAAGGTTTGGGACCTGTGATTCACCGATAGATAGATTAATAAGTATGCTGACAGGATAGGAAATAAATTCAGCTGGAAATTTTAAGTATTCTGATGGGAGATTATCAGAGGAAGGAGAAAAAGGAAATGAAAATAAACAAAACACTGCAGCCTAAGCGATATCCTCAAGTTTAGCATTTTATCTCAAAATGAACAACTACAATTCCTTAGGAGCACCTCATGAATGAGTTGTTGTTTGCAAACTTGTTCCCAAATGAAAATTCACTATGTCTGTATCTTCTTCTTCTTTTGGCTGCTCCCGTTAGGGGTCGCCACAGCAGATCAACTGTTTCCATTTCGTCCTGTCCTCTGCATCTTGCTCTGTCACACCAACCACCTGCATGTCCTCTCTCACCACATCCATAAACCTTATCTTAGGCCTTCCCCTTTTTCTATTACCTGGCAGCTTCATCCTTAGCATCTTTTTCCCAATATACTCTGCATCCCTCCTCAGCTCATGTCCAAACCAACGTAATCTTGCCTCTCTGGCTTTGTCTCCAAACCTTCCAACCTGGGCTGACCCTCTAATATACTTATTCCTAATCCTGTCCATCCTCGTCACACCCAGTGCAAATCTTAACATCTTCAACTCTGCCACGTCAAGCTCTGACTCCTGCCTTATTGTCAATGCCACTGTCTCCAACCCGTATAACACAGCTAGTCTCAATACCCTCTTGTAGACCTTCCCTTTCACTCTTACTGGTACTCGTCTGTCACAAATCACTCCTGACACTCTTCTCCACCCACTCCATCCTGCCTGTACTCTCTTCTTCACCTCTCTTCCACACTCACCATTACTCTGAACTGTTGATCCCAAGTACTTAAACTCATTCACCTTTGCCACCTCTACTCCCTGCATCCTCTCCATTTCTCTGTCCTCCCTCTCATTCACACACATATATTCTAACTTAGTCCTGCTGACCTTCATTCCTCTTCTCTCTAGAGCATATCTCCACCTCTCCAGGGTCTCCTCCACCTGTTCCCTATTCTCACTACAGATCACAATGTCATCTGCAAACATCATAGTCCACGGGGACTCCTGTCTGATCTCATCTTTTAACCTGTCCATCACCATTGCAAATAAGAAAGTGCTCAGAGCTGATCCTTGATGTAATCCCACCTCCACCTTAAACGCATCTGTCACTCCCACCGCTGACCTCACCGCTGTCACACTACCCTCGTACCTATCCTGTACCACTCTTACATACTTCTCTGACACTCCCGACTTCCTCATACAATACCACATCTCCTCTCTAGGCACCCTGTCATATGCTTTCTCTAAATCCACAAAGACACAATGCAACTCCTTCTGACCTTCTCTGTACTTCTCCATCAACACTCTCAGAGCAAACATCGCATCTGTAGTGCTCTTTCCTGGCATGAAACCATACTGCTGATCACTAATCATCACCTCCCATCGTAACCTAACTTCCACTACTCTTTCCCATAACTTCATGCTGTGACTGATCAGTTTAATCCCTCTGTAGTTACTACAGCTCTGCACATCACCCTTATTCTTAAAAATCGGTACCAAAACACTTTTTCTCCATTCCTCAGGCATCCTCTCACTTTCCAAGATTTCATTAAACAATCTAGTTAAAAACTCCACTGCCATTTCAACTAAACACCTCCATGCTTCCACAGGCATGTCATCTGGACCAACAGCCTTTCCGTTCTTCATCCTCTTCATAGCTATCCTTACTTCCTCCTTGCAAATCCACTGCACTTCATGATTCACTATCCGCACATTATCCAACCTTCTCTCCCTCTCATTCTCTTCATTCATCAACCTTATACTAGTAAATTCTTTGCTAAACTAGAAAGCCACACATTTCCTGTCCCCTTAATGTACTAACACTAGCATGTTTCTTTCATCTAATATTTACCTAAATATACCACACCTCCTGTCGTGTATTTAACTAGTACATGAAGTGTTTATCTAAATGTATAAGCAGTATTCTTTAACATGTTGCACAGTTACCAGCACTGGTACACTTTACAACCCACACACCAGAGCCCTGTGCAATTATGGTATAATGGTTAAGGTCTTTACCTACAAGACAGAAGGTACAGGGTTTGATTCTCACCTTTGAAATGAAAACCATCTGGGCTTAAAATGGCCCAGAAGGGCACCTAGCCTAGTAGTTACCTATGAACATAGCAGTGGCATGCCAGCTGCAAAATAATTGCAGACTGGGTACGCACAAACTTGGAGTGTCATGCAACTGTAGGCAGACAGGCTCATTGGGATTCAACTGCATACAAGCCTCCAACTATACCACCTATTACATGTGGGAATGCACAACTACAAAACCAGACACTGACTGATTACTACAACAGATTTGTTGCTCAGCCAAATGTAGCTGATCAGCAACATCAGCCATGCAATGAAAACCAATGTGAGCACAATGAGAAAACAACAACAGCACAAATGACACAAAGGCAAAGTACTGCAACCCAACACACTCCTGCCAACACAGGTGACATCATGGGGTCCCAGCTAATGAAAGCCAACACAAAACTACATCCCTCTGTAGGCATTGTATGCAAATTCAAGATGATTCCACTTGAGTGGGCAATGAGACTGAAATGTGTGAATTGCTCTTGCCCATGACTGCAAAACTTCAGTGCCCTGTAGGTAATGTGTGCTATGTGTGTACTAGAATAGGTTGCCTGACCTGGAATGTGTACAGGTAAATTGTCCGTCAGATTGTCCAGCAAAGGATGTATAATCACATAAGTCCACTGTTTTGTGGAATGGGCATATCTTAATGCCAAAGGCTACAATAGTACAAAATGGTATACAGGTTAGTTGTGGTATTCAAACATGCAATCAAAATGAAAGATCTCACGATGCTCCAGGGAGAAATCCATATTCTCTGATCCGTCCAATAAACAGTTGTAGTATTTTGACTATAAATTGCTGCTTTTACTCACAGACAATATTAAAATGCCATTTAATGGCAGTGTACTAGTAAATGTGATATATATTAAGGTGACTGCAAAAATTCTAGGAGAATTAGCAGACCACATAGCAGACCACATAGCAGATTGAGGGATAGGCACAGCGGGATTTGAAGAATGTTGCTAAGTATGTGTTATTAGCAAGCTCATAGAGTTAGCATTACAGACGATCTTGGCTGAAATTCAAAAGGTGAATGGTAAATTGGAGGAGTTCATTGATAAAGTGTCTAACAAAATAATTAAGTGACAAGATACACTATGGCTGTACATGTGGCAATTTTGATCTCCAACAGAAGAATAATACAATGAGGGATCAAAATATTAGTATACAAATAAAGTTGGCACTGGTCATTTTTAATCTAAATGAGCAGAAGGGGCAGGATCAGAGAAAGAACTGGAATGTGATTGGATACCTTGAAAAAGAAGAGATGGCCTATATCACATTTATGAAGGGCAGGTTTCCAGCCTAGACTAGTTAACAGGCAGATGGTATTGGAATAGTAGAAGCTCACTCAGTGTCTTGGCCAGTGTCAGGGGAAGTAGCCATATGGCTTTGATGTACTGTGGTGCGATCTGAATCCTACTATTTAAAGAAGCAATTTTGTCTGTCCTCTAAAAGCCAGACAGTCTAGAAAATAAGAAAATGAGATTTTTTTTTTAAAATGGCTTTTCTTTTTTGATGTACTGACAATTCTGGTGTTTCAAAGCTCATAGATCGCACTCTATCTAACTTGAGTGTTCATTAAAATGTCAGTGTAGAATATGTAACTCACTTGTTTATTTTTTTTCATCAACAAATGCTGTTTGTAAAAAACACATTTTACCAAGAAATCTGATTACTCTCTTTTTTGTCCTCACAGGAAAAACAACAAGCCAAAATTAAGTGCATTCTCTATACCTAGGGGCCCATTCAGACACAGAATATGTCTTTTTCCATATTGCATCTTCCAGAACAGACAAACATTTTAATTTATTCTTTTTTATATGTATAAACCCTACATTTTTATAAACTGCAGATGTTTTTCAGTAAACTGTATTTTAAATATACCCGAATTTCTGTTGCCAATAACCTTAAATCATTGTAGAAGCAACTCACATTTTCTTTATAATCTTATTTAATCTCATCAACTATACAACTTAATTATTGTTGTTGTTTAATCTTGTGAGCTATATAATTTGCTTTATCTTTTCATTTTTTGCTTGTATAACCCAGGCTGAGCCTGAAACCAGGCCATTGAAATCAGCACGATACCCTGATCAATGTATATATATATATATATATATATATATATATATATATATATATATATACTGTCTATATTATCTTATCGAAGTTTCGGAATATCGAATCTGATATGGTCGACACCATATCATCGAATTCTGAAACATCGAAAGATTAAAAAAAATGCCTAAAAACAAAAATAAATAAAAACTTACCTTTGCAAGCAGGGGGGCAAGCCACCCTGCTACCCCCCCATGTAGGGGGCTGCACCCCCCACATCCCCTACTTAAGTATACCAACTCCAAGACCGCATTACATTGAACTAAACAGAAATCTCCCCTTACGGAGATTTCCGTTTAAACATTCAATGTTTTTTGCTTTCGCTAATCTGGTGCCAACAATGTCAGCTTTGATTTTGTCGGCCTTCGACAACATGAAGTAGACCATATATATATATATATATATATATATATATATATATATATATATGGGTCTATATCACATCGTCAAATGCACAAGTGTTTGAACGATGCAATATCGAAGCAGGAAGTTCAAAATGCAAGAAGTACGAACACACAGAACAGCGATTTTTTTTTCCCCACACCCCCCTTACTTAAATATACCAACTCCGAGATCGCACCACAGTGGAGGAAATAGCAAAGCCGCAAAAATGGCCCACCAATTTTTTTCCCTAGGGAAAAAAAATCGGTGTTCCACGGCTTCGCTATTTTCACATATCAGACATATGGGTTCAATATTACAATGTTTGAACACCTGTGCATTCAATGTCATAATATAGACCCTATATATATATATATATATATATGTATATATAAATATATATATATATATATGTATATATAAATATATATATATATATATATATATATATATATATATATATATATATGTATATATATGTATATATATATATATATATATATATATATATATATATATACATATACATATATATATATATATATATATATATATATATATATATGTATATATATATATATATATATATGTGTGTGTGTATATATATATATATATATATATATATATATATATATATATGTATATATATGTATATATATATATATATATATATATGTATATATATGTATAAAGATGAAATGATAATTTCATTTACTGGGTATTATTGTATGTGGTACCCAGCTTGCAAAACTCAAGGATGGGACATGAAGTGGGTGGAAATTGTTTATCTAATGCATGTGTTAGCAGTGATGAATGGTTATGTGAAATTACTAGTTATGAATTCCTTCGGTTGCTTCAGATTTTTTTTTTATTTTGGAAAACATTTTGGATAATTTCCATTTTGCATTTAAGTCATTTTGATTCTGATTTGCATGGCTCCACACTACTGTAAGGTTTAAACTTCTGGATAATAGGTTATAAGGAAAGATTTCTTTTACAAATATTATAACTGGTTCTGAACAAATCAGCTGATTGGATTTCCTATGTTATTGGGCAAACTGACAAAACTAATGCATGTAAAAAGATAAATCATCACGAATAGACAAGTATGTAGGTTGGACAAGGTTATGATTTAGCATAAGAAAAGAGGTGCCAGGGCTGTCTGATACTGCAGATAAAAATACAAATACAAAATGAATATAAATATAAAAATGCAGGAAGACTACAAGAAGGCAATGAATGGTAGACTCACCTAGTTTAACAGGTGGAAAATACTATTTTTAATTTCTTCATGTCTTCAGGGTTTGTAGTACCATGATGGGAATGAATCCGGTTCCTAAGTCAAAGTATGGTTAAAGTTTGTGAAATTAGTATTGTTTCAGTCTTTGATGTTAGCCAAAATGTTCTTTGCAGAATCTTCAATGTACCCAGAACTGACTCCTACTGAAATTCATATGGAGCGATATGTATTGGTAGCACATCTGAATAAGTCTGTTAATTCTTTTTTTTATGAAATCTACTGCTCCTAATACTATTGGAACCATCTAGTTATCCTTCCTCCACATTTCTGCTTACAAATCCTTATATTTTATGATTTTGTTTTTATTTGTATGTAAGATACTGTAATCACTGAGTGTAGCAATTTCAGTGATCAATGCCACTTTTGTCTTCTTTTCATGGACCACCATATCTGGTTTTCTCACATCCATATTTTGAACTGATGGTAATAGGTGATCCCTTGTGATATAAACTTCATCATTCTCTATAATGCTTTGTGGCTCATGTTTCCAATGCTTCTTAGCTACTTCAATATTGTACTGTTTGCACAATCCCCAAAGCAACAGTTTTGCAACATCATTATGCATTTCAATATACAGGCCCCTTCCATTAGTGTATGACACCCAGCCACAAGATATGCAACTGTTTCCAGTTCTGTTTTACAGAGCCTGTATTTCTTTGTTTCTCCCTCATGTTCAATGAACTTTGCAAACCAACATGCATCTAATCCAATATCCTGGGCTGCCAATATTAACCTTTCATTTTTTGGATTAAATTCACCTCTCCTTAACCTATCCTGCATCAGATCTTGATTGACACAAGGCTGTTCCAGGAGTTTTCTCTACTTGCAATTGTATTTATGGCTTTTCCACATTTCTTGCCATTTCATTTGATCCTTCTCCTTATACTTCACTTTCCTAGTGTAACAGGCGGAAAAATACTCGGTTTAATTTCTCCAAATCATTTGGGTTTCTAGTACCATGACAGGAATGGACCCCATTCCTAAGTCAAAATATGATTAAAGTGTGCAAGATTAGTATTGTTTCAATCTTTGATGTTAGCCATAAGTGCTCTTCCCAGCACTTCAAATAAAAATACAGAGGAAAACTCCATAAAGACAATGAATGGTAGACTCCCTTGCCCAGTGTAACAGGTGGAAAGTACTAGTAGGGTTGAGGAAATGTAGATATAGGCACATCTGAGGTTTCCCATACCAAATGTAGGAAAGATATTGGTTGAAATGGTGAATACTGTTTTTCTTTCCCGCAATCACAACTACAAATATTAAAAAAAAAACATTCTAATGGTATGTAGTATGGGTCACAGCAAATAAAGAAACTGGGTTATCTATGTCAAATTAGGTAAATATTTTGTAACAGGAGGTTCAGATCTAAGTTGCAATATAGCTGTCATAATTATATAGGAGTCAGCAAAAGATATGGAAGGTTACCCAATTTATTATAAAGAAATCCATAGGTATGTAATGATTAACTATAGGGGCTTTTACACATGTGCTTAGGGCAAACCTAGGTCTAGTCTGCAAAAGGATGGCTGAGCTAATCTTTCGGTCCCTGACATGAACAAATAGTATGACCGTGAGTAAGCAATGTCAAATTAAAGTGGGCAGAGATTCTCTGTGTCTGATCAAATTCAGTTACTGCAGTCTGAAGCTTTAAAGTTTAAGTGATAGGAAAATAAGTAACTGTATGACAACTGGAATAAGTCACAAGAAGTTACAAAGGATCTTGGTATAAACGGCATAATAGATATATGTAGTTGTTTGAAAATAATGGGTTGCATAGCAAGGGGAATTGTTAAGATGATATGGGGGCAATTTAATTTTGGTAACTGACATCTGTTTTCACTGGGCTAGTAATCCTCAAGATTTATCTTGAGTAGAATGATTATTCAAAGTGCTTAGAGCAGTTGGTGAAAAGTGAGATCAGGAAAGTTTGTGGCCTTCTGTGAATATACATATGTTATATAACTCACTGAAATCAACATTATGATGATACAAATAAAGGATAGGAGGGGCAATGTGAACAAGCAGAGTTGCCTAACTTCATTATCAGAGGATAACCCATACGAGCATAGTTTTGTCTAATGGGAATGTCTGTGGTGTGGAGTAAAAGTAATGATTTGGCAGGACTAATTTTAATTATACAATCAATTCTTTGTCTACACATTGGGCCGGATTCACGAAGGCTTGCATGGAGTCTTAGAGTAGAGTAGAGTAAGACTCCATGCAGCCAACATGTCCGCCGAGCGATCCAGGAACAGCCAGTAGGGGCGTGCAACTGAGATCTCTAAACTAGTCCTACATGGACAGGGCTGGGATATGCAAATTACCTCAATTGCAGGTGAAAGCTATGCAAATGAGGTAAATTTGCGATCCAGAAAACCCAAACCTGTCCGAGTAGGAGTAGTTTCACTTGCAGAAACGTACTCAGTTGATAAGTGAGTATGGTTCTGCAAATAGCAAAACGGAGCCATGTCAGCTGGAAATAAAGCATGAATGTACAAGAGGAAGCATGCCAATGGCCAAAAATATGGCCATTGGCAACGGGAAGGGATGCAAATTAAAAATAAAATAACTTTTTTTTATCCTGATCTCCGGGGTTTAACCATAGCCCTAAAAGCAGAAAATTAATAATTAAGATCCACAAATGTGGATTTTATAGCTAAAAAGAATTTACAGTGCAAGGGAATGGTGGGCTGAAGACAACATGGCCACCGAGTAGAGGTTGCTAAGGGGGGAAGCTCAGTCTAAGAGATGTAACTAAGCATTAGTAGGCAATCCTATGCAAATGAGAGTTAGGATAGTGAATCGCAAGTTTACATAGCAAATGAGTACGGTCAGTGGAGTGTAGGAGTAGGATAAGGGGTGTAACAGAGTAGAAGATAGGTGACATCACGAGGAGGTATGTATGAAAGGAGTGAAGCTCATTGGAGCAGAGTGTCATGTGTCAGCTTACATTCACATAATAGTGAAAGAGGTGTGTCAACAGGTAGGCCAGGTAAAGTCAAGAAATCGAAGGTGTATGCTGTGGATAACGCCAAAGTTTCTTGCTGAGCGTGCATGTGCGCACCAGTAAACCCGAGTAAGACAGTGTGCACGCGTGTAACCATGTGTGCGTGCGTGTAGGCTTGAGTAAGCATAAGTAAGGCTGTGTAAAGAGTTGTAAGCGCGTTTGCGCTGGTGTGTGCGCATTTTAACAAGAATAAGCAAGGTTTAGTCCATGTAAGCATGTGTGCGTGCATGTTGGCTACTGTGCGCGTGTTTGCGCTTGTGTGCTCGGTGCTCCCCCCCAAGGAAACAGAAAGGAAAAAGGAAGCACACCAAATAGTGGGAAGTTACCAGGGAGTACTAGCAGAGCTAGCAGGTGAAAACAATCAAAACAGGCAATTACCCAGGCAGAACGCAAGCCCAGCCCAGCACTTAAAACTCTGCAAACAACAGTCCATTATGTTTCTCTTAAGAGACACTGCAACACTGCAGTAAGCTAATAGAAGTGAAAACTGAAAAAGCTTCACTGAGGCAAAAAAATGTTACGGTCTGTCATTGCTGTTATAAGGTGACATATTCAACATGCTGAGGGTGGTGATAATGCAAATGCTGCTGGACAACCCACAGTGAGAAGACGGAGAAGAGTGTACAGGCCCAGGGTTACCTACCAGGGGCTACATGAGCTGGAGATAGTGGAGTGCTATAGAGTGGACAGAGACCTCTTGCAGCAAATTGTTGAGCTGTGCAGGCCACGCCTCACACACAGAGCCAACAGAGGGGAGCCCATCCCAGTGGAAACTAAGGTATGTGTTGGCCTAAGGATATTAGCAACAGGTACCTTCCAGAGACCAACTGGTGATATGATGGGGATATCACAGGCATCAGCATCCAGAGTACTGCACCAGTTCCTGGATGCCATGTCAGCACATGTCGGTGATCATATATATTTCCCCAATTCCTGTGAGGAATTGGCTAGCAATATGCGTCTCTTCCAGCAAATAGCAGAATACCCTGAGGTAGTGGGTGCAATAGACTGCACGCACATATGCATCAAAGCACCAGCCGGTGAGCGGGATAGGGTCTACTTCAACTGCAAGGGCTTCCCCTCCATCAACTGCCAGGTCATGTGTGATACCCAGGGCATAATACTGAATGTGTGTGCTGGCTGCCCTGGAAGCTACCATGATTCCCATATCTGGCATCTGAACAGGAACGCCATAATGAGGCATACGCACAAACACGAAATGTAATCGAGCATGTGTTTGGGCTGCTGAAGTCATGGTTCCAGTGCCTGGACACATCTGGTGGAGCCTTGCAGTACTCACCAACTACATGTTCCCAAATTGTCATGGTATGTGCTATGCTACATAATACGATCCTGCGAAAACAGCTGCAGCAGGACCAGCATAGGCCTGGGCCAAACAGCCCCCCAGCATTGCCAAGGCCATCACAGGCAGAGCGTGACTCGGAGGAAGAACAACCTGAGCCTGCCCCAGTAGGCATAAGGAGGCATGCCCAGTATGCTTTGGCCTTGGCAACGCATAGCACATACACTGGCTCAGTAGGAACTCTGGAAATTATACCTCTCTCTGACCCGCACATATAGTAAAAGGGATGCCTACGTTGACACTACCTACTTTCAAACATGTATAGGGAGTGTAGTATGTGCATCCGACATAGGCAGCCCTGCATCAAGACCTGAGGCATGATTGCCATGTGTTAAGCAATATAAAGCAGTGCTAAACAGCATTTACCATCATGAAGTATATGTAAACAAAATCGCACACACCAACTACTACAAATGTGGTCAATGTAGAGTAATATTGGCCAATGTCCAGCAATGAGGGTTAATATTAAGCAATGTTGGACAAGCTGGGTCTAGGTAGGGCATAGCTGAACAAAAGCCAACATGCTCATATTTGCTCTACTGACCCCTAAGCAGTCTGGTCTGCTCAGTATGAAAATATAAGCGGTGATGGGCCTCGAACCCAGGATACTGTGCACTATAGTCATAGCACTGAACCAGTGAACCATGACAGTATTGCAGTGGTTAGCCTGTATGAAGAAATGTCGATAAGTCTATGCAAAGTATTCCATGGAAACCCTGCAGGCACAGCATAATCCCTGTCAAGTTATGACACAAAGGTGAGTCCTGCAGTAAGAATAGAACCTGACTTTCAACACACACAGTACAAATGTTAATACTGGACATGCAGACATACATCAACGAATGTAGTGGACCTCAGACAGCAACATACTGAAAGGTCACACTGGGCATGCTCACGCACTTGAATACATGAGACAAATGTCAGGCAACAGAACACTGACAGTCTGAACTGGGCATGCTCACACACTTAGGCCATGTTGGAGTACAGCATTGGGCAACATATAGCAGGCAGTTGCATGTGTTAACCCATGAACCTCTCACTACCCAGCAATCTGCCCTGTGCATACACTGATATGACAACAGACACGTAAATAATATAGTGGAACCCTGCCATAAGCAAATATGTTCTGCAGATACCTAAGCGGTTCATAGAAAGTGTGAAAGCAAAAATGATAAAAACCTGCAAACAGTATCAGCAATAAACATTGTGCATCATGAAAATTATCACAGGTTCAGAGGTTGATACTAGGCTATCTGCCCTAGGGCATGTACAAGCATAGCCAGAGTGTGTTTGGCTTCTGCAACCCAGTCTAATCAGAACACTGTGCCTCTGAATAGTAGGTCACACAAGATAGCCCATTCATGTTGAGTGTATTGTGCCTCTGTCTAGCAGGGACCCAGAAGATATCCCATGAGTAAAAATGTGATACCCATCCACATGTCAAGATGTCACCTGTAGGTGGTCAGTGGGTGGCTCTGCCTATGCAAAAACGAGTGGAGGCTTTCTGATAATAATCTGTCCCCCCAGCATGTTATTTTAACATCAGTGCTGAGGTATATGTCCCTGGAGTGTGTAACTCCAAGGGAGTCGGATATCCTGAGGTGGAGCATGTCCAGTAAGTCTAGGTCAGATATTGCCTACAACTACAGGCACACAACACATCGTTGTAGGTGGTAAGTGACTGAGTATAGCTGGAGTTACTGTATCAGAACTGTGCAGGGCATCTGTGTGAGTCCCTACATCTGCTCGATGAGTAACATTTGTGGCCATTACAGTTGCTGCAGGTGTCAGGTAAGGTACATCCCAAATGTGGCATAGTAACCAAGCATGGTTGTAAAGAGTATAGGGGCACAATGACCACACGTGATCAACATGTGAAACCATGTGGGAAATGGTGGGCTATGTAGATGTACTGTCTAACCACTATGGCAATAGGATTGTCAAAGGCGAGCGTACGAACAGGTTGTGTCCCCAAAACCATAACAACCACTACTGTATGTAATGGATTACAACCTATGTGGTAATGTGTGGGCATTTTGTCATCCTCAAAGGGGATGACTATGCAACTAATGGCATGTAGCCGTGGGCCATGGCTCAGGCACCATTCAACCTATCTCTGTGAGACCCTGTATGAGTATGCATGTGCCAGCAGGAGAGCTGATTATGGCACCCAGTTTGCAGTCATCTGCGAACATGGGCAGCCATAGCCCTCCTGTGATAGCCTGTACATCACACAAATATATACTGAACAAGAGAGGTCCCAGGACTGAGCCTTGTGGGATGCCATGTGTCATGGGTGTATAGTCAGACATGGCACATGCAACACTGAGCATGTGTGTGCTATCCCTGATCCAGGTAGCAATACATCGTGTCAGATATGTGTCGATATTGATGCTGGGGAGCCTATGCATAATGGCCGAGCGGGGTATTGTGCTGAAGGGTTGTGCAAGGTCCAGGCAGGCTGTGTGGACAACCATCCCAACACTGATGGACCTGGTAACTGTTGAAAGAATATGAACAGGTCCAACAGGCAAGATCTGCCAACAACAATGCTGTAATGTGTAGGACCCAGTGTCTGTAGGTTTCCCATGTCTATGTGCATGAGTCCCATTAAAATACACCCCATAGCTTTGCAGAACTGGCTAATTAGCCTTTTAGGCTGATATTGCCTGTGGTCTGTTGTGGCAGTATTCAGTGGAGCGGGACCACTATCCCTGTACACCATTCCGTGGGTACATATGCTGCAGTAACTCTTATATCGAACAGTGACGTAATGTAAGTGTTATGTCTGTCATGAAGGCTGTGTATGCACTGGCTGGGACATCGTCTGGTCCCACTGATGCTGTGATGTCCGCTGTGGGGAGGGCAGCACTCACCTGTTTACTAGTGATGTCTGGGAGGTTACACTCTGTTGGTATGGACAGTACCACCTTAGGGGGGATGTGGGGGACACATCTGCACTGAACCTGTTTGCCAGGATGATGGCAATGTCAGTGGATTCAGGGTATGTTTAGTCAGTATGCAGTAACACACAGCATATCAGTGAGTGTCCAGCCAGGTACCTGAATCAACTGAAGAAGGCCTTGTGAGTGTCCAGCGTGTCTGTTGCAATTGTCCGTTTGAAGTGTGCCTGACATAATTACCCAAGTGATTGTAGCTGTCTGCTAGTACAGATCACAGATGCCTTCCCTGTCTGGGATTGTGCTCTATCATGTAGTAGCTTCCTCCATTTGTTGTAAAGTGTATGAATGGCTGAGGTCTACCACACAGGTTCACTGCCATTGCAGGAATGAGTCCAGTTGTTATTTTGGATGTAACGATCCATGCGGTCCACTAGGTGTCCATAGAATGTGTATGTAAAGGATACAGCAGTCTGAGCCATACTTACCACTGACCCAGGGTCTCTGAAGGATACCACAGTGGTTTGGAGGAGTGTGACGTTTTCCTATGGGAAGTTCACCAACATTACCCAGGAAGGGTGTGGGGACGGGATATGGATGTCCAGTGAGATAAAGTATGTTCTGCCCTTAGCAATGAGGGGTATATCGCAGGAGTGGCACATAGAGGCCCCATGACGGTGATGATCATGTCCAATATGTTGTCCCCTCGTGTGGGTATGGTGACTGGTTGTGCCATGGCATATGAGTGTAGAAATAGTAGCAACTGTTGGTCGAGGGTGTTGTGGCCTGAGTACTATCCACAGTCAATGTGTGGGTATTTGATGTCACCCAAAATAATGGTGTTTGGGGAGACCTTCATATTGTCCAGTGTTCCCAGGAAAGCTAAGTGGGGTTGCTGAGTTGGGGAGTGTAGTCTGTAGCAGGCAACAAACCAAAAGGCAGATTTGCACAATGTTAGGTGCATATGTATGGTCTGTGATGCTTTGTGCAGTGCTACCAACCCGGAGGTATGTGTATCTGTGATGTATATGGATACTCCCCCTAATTGTGTTGGCCATTCTGAGTTATGTGGTCGGAAAGCATGGTACGAAATACAACCTGGTAGTGCTGGTGTGCATGTGGGAGCCTGAACCATGTGTCTGTTAGTGCACAGATATTGCTATCCTCCATACTGAAGAGATCCCTGAGTGGGTGCAATTTGAGGGTAATACATGTGGTGTTGAGCAGCATTATCCTCAGTGTCGTGTACTCTGTAATGTCTGTGGAGGTGGTTCTGTCCTTTGAGCCCCACTTAAATAAGGCACTATGGTGGCAGCAAGTACCCTAACCAGTATTCAAAGGTCCAAGGGTGACAGGTGCAAGCTGTCTATAGGGAAGCTACGTGGCATGTCGAACATGTCACCCCAGGGGGGGGGGGGGTGCGTGTATGTGTGTGGTTTCCTTTGAGAGAAGTAGCCTTTTTGGAGACTGGGTAAACACATTAAAAGAGGTACATCCTTCTTTGGAAAGTCGGATGATGTCAGCATCCTACAAATATTCAAGGAGAACATAAACCACCCAGTAATGCATATAGCGTGCCATGTTAATGCGTATTTCTCTAGTATTATAACATAGATAGGTAGGGGTTTGAGTCCTGCAAATGCCAAGTGTGTGTGTGTGTGTGTGTGTGTGTGTGTGTGTGTGTGTGTGTGTGCCACAGGTGGTCAATGCAGTGTGGGTTTTGCTTTTACTACAGTATGACATATGTTTCAAACAGTATGTGCATTGCACACATCAGATATCCGCGTGTCAAATAAATATGTGTACATGTGACCTCAATCAGTACATAGGTGTGAAGCCTGCATACGACATGAATACATTTGTAACCTTCGACAGATTGTGCCGCTGCTTCACAAATCATAGGTCACATATGTATGTCTGTGTTAAGCCCAGTCAATGTAGTGATCCGTGGCCAAGGACATCTCTGCCACACACACCCATGACAGGTACTATAGAGTACTGTGAGTGAGTGTAATTGCCAGGGTATATGTCAGACATGTTCATACACAACAACAACTGGCAATAATGGACAGTCATTATAGGTGTACACCAGCCCTGTGGATATGCATGCAGGCCCATAATGTGTTATGTGAAACACCAAGGGACTCCACAATACCTATGGATATGTGGATACTAAGGGACAGATGACATAACACGTGTCTGTCTGTGCACATTGGTACCCAACATACATGTTGAGGGCTACCATCTATGTGGTACTGTCGGGATAGTATGTATAGTAAATGTGGATGAATATGCCATAGACGGCTTACTGCTATACAGCATGTATTGGACAACAGGTATCTGTCTGTATGATACCCTTGTGTAGGATATGCGTCCCATCCAGGGAATGCAGTGTAGGCCAATGCATGCATTTCCAGATGTTTATGGACATATCCCTAGTGTATTTGCATGTACCTAAGAGGGCTATATGCCACACAGGTGTGGTCCCAGGAACGTGTGGCGGTCAATACCACTGGTTACTGTTATTGTATAGTACTGGGAGGATCCAACTGTTACTGAGTTCCCTACAACTGTGAATCATTTCTCAGGACATCATCTAATGATTGGGTATAGTCATGCTGTTGAGATGGTGTATACTACCAGACTGCAGATCATTGACAGATATCAACAGTATCACCCACAGCATAGTGCCAACTCATGTCATACACACATGTGTACCCATGTTAGTACATATCTGTAGTAGAATGCATACTGGCCATCGAAAGATACCATGATATGTTAACAATGTGTAGAACAGGGTAAGTCGCACATCCCATGTGTCCACTATGCACGTACATGCAGACAGTTCGCACACACCATGTTCACAGATGTACACCCGCTAATTTGTAATGCACACATCACACACTTACTGTCCACTCACTAACACATGCTGGCAACACTGTACACTTCAGCCAAGTGGCACATGGGTGGACATTACATACTCAGGACTAACACTGGTGTAAACAATGCTACAATGACTATCACAGCTGTGATGCATAATGCCTGCTCAGGTATACCTACAAGGATATCATTACACTTTCCTGTTGTCAACTTGCTACTATTGCTACACTGCTATAATGTCACCCTGTGCAACAGAACCATGTTAGCCTGTTCCTGCATCAATGTTACAGATGACAGGAGGTGGCACAGGTGTCATCATATGCACAGGGTGTGTTGTAGGTTTTCCAGAGCCCGACACTGACCCATCCAATCGGCATGTCTGTGTGTGTGTGTGTGTGTGTGTGTGTGTGTGTGTGTGTGTGTGTGTGTGTGTGTGTGTGTGTGTGTGTGTGTATGTGTGTGTGTGTCTGTGTGTGGGACAACAGTACTGCATAGGCCAATGTTGATGTAATGTGTATATGTATGTGTGAGCCCTAGTTGTATGGTAAACGTGTGTGTGTCTGCATGCACACAGCTCCACCATGTGGCTGCCATATACGGGCGGTTGTGGGACAGCCACAGAGTGTACCTGCTAGGCTGTACAGATCACTGTCTCTGGCCACGGACACAGTACCTGTGCCTAGCAGGGGTGCTTTTCCACTATTTATGTGGTGTAGTAAGACAAGGATGGGGGCACCAGGAAGTGTGATAGGGGGTGCCATGGAGCCCTTTTGCCTAGGGCACCAGTTGACCTACTGCCACTCCTGCGCACTGCATGCTGTTTTCTAAGCCACACACTATGACCTACATGGATATATGCACATATCAGCCTTCACTGACAGATATCTGTCCACCCTTCACTAACAGTTGCAGTATGTCCCTTGCCCTATGCACATGTGCAGATACAGATAGATACATACTGCTGCCACACATGGATGATTTGCAGTGTGTAGAGTACTCTTCAGGAACATCTACAACATGCCAACACATACATGTGAGTTACATACCTTACCTTAGTATTCCCCTGCTCCGTGTGTTACGGTTTTGTAGTTTTTTTTTTTTTTACTGGTGTTTTTTTTTGGTTTTCGCCCTCTATTCAACGTTCTGTCTTTGTTTCTCACTCTGTTCTGTTCTGTCTCTGTCTCTGTCTTAATTGTGTCTGTGTCTGTCTCTGTCTCTGTCTGTGTCTGTCTCTCTCTCTCTCTCTCTCTCACTCTCTATCTCACAGCACCTGCAATGATATAATTGCATGTGTGGATTGCAGGTACAGCCTGCTTTTCTAGGTATCTGCACTTGTGCATGTGACAGCCTCTGCACCAGTTGCTGCCCACCATTCAGTAATTGCATGCAGCCTGCTGTTTGGTGATTGCATTACTCACTTTGATTGCAGCCCACTGCTATAAAATGCTAGGTTAGGTAGGCGTAGCCCTTTCAGATTTCCAAGGTGGGGCCCATGCTTGTTTGCTCTGGACACCGTTGTGTCAGTCTGAAGGTTGGTATATGTCTCTTATCTGATGCTAGGGTTGTAGCCAGTTATATACATGTTGTACTCAAACCTGAATGTTGCTGCTTCCAGTACACATATCTCAGTGTAGACATGTACGCACCCCTCCAAATGCTAACACAGGATACATGGAAGTATGTACTTTTTTCTCACTTACGCAATTAACTGCCATACAAATGTAGTTATTGCACTGTATTCCTGTGGCCAGTATTAATCCTGGTCTGATACCGTGTGGTGTTTGTAAGGTGCTACTGTAACATTATTCCCTGCTAGGATGGCTGATTCTCCTTTCACAGTCATGTCATGCAATTCCACAACCACTGCTGGTAAAGACCCACAGAAAAGGATTTGTGTTATGCCATTCCTAATTTCCATTTACATTCCCTCATTGTAATGCATGATAGATTTATTTCAGAACCAAGTTATTTGTATATCTGCTGTGGCTTAGTGGTAATTCATGCAGTCTATTGTGTCAATGGTCTGGGGTTTGAGACTGGCAGAGGTTTTTTCTTTTGCTGCTCAGCAGAACAAGGGCCCTGCCATAGAGTGACTAAGGCACTTTTAAGCAGTTGTAAGCAGGTTTGTGTGATGCTTATTGATGCTTAGCTAAGCGCACACATGCTCACACTCACTTAATCCCGCTTACTACTGCTTAAAAGTGCTTACTCTCGCTAACCCCCGTGCTAATTTCTTTTAAAGAAAAGAAAATGGGGAGATAGGAAAGTGGTGAAAAAGGGGGCACAAAGAGGGACACACAGTAGGTAAACAAGCTCGGGATGTGCAGGACGGGTGTAGGGAAGGTTCATAGCTGCCCATTTCTTTAACAGCAACAGCTGTGCATATGCAATGAATTTGGAGTGAAGTTTGAAACCTTCCACCCCTGGGAGAGGAGTGAGGACAACAAAGTATGTTGTACTGCCAATTCTAATTATCGGCTTGCATGTTTGTCCGATGGACATGTGTGCAAAATGGGCAGTTATGTATGGGGCGTAATTTTTTTGTGGGTACAGATTGCCCTTTTTTTTTTTTTTCAGGTTAGAGTGGGAAGTGAGGTAGAGGAAGTAGGTATGTCCAGGGAGGTAGGTTGGGAAGATAAACAGACAAGACAGACAAGACACATACAGGGGCGGTGTATGACACATGGGGTGGGTGAACACAATTGACGGGATCGGATGTTTGGAAATCGCAAGCCCATGAGCCCACAGATGGTAACAGTGGAACTGAGATCCCCACGCATGGGCAGTCACCACTGAACCTTCACAGCCCCGAGGGTGGCTGTGCTGGGGGCTGCGTAGGATGGGCAGGCTCACACGTGAGATGCATCACTCTTGCCTCAAGCTGGCATAGGGGATCAGCGACTGTACGCTGGATCTCCCTACACACCACAGCCAGGACTCTTCGAAGGGTGACAGGTGGCCCTTCTCCGCCCACGCTTGCACAGGTGGGACGAGCCCCACCCCCTGCAGCACTTCCACCCGGAGGTGGCACAGGACCAATGGAGGAAGGGAGCCTGGGCTGGGCACTGGACCTGCTGGTGCCAGGTGCACTCGCCGGCTGAGGAGGGACAGGTGGGTCCGCTGGGACCGGCCTTCCCATATGTTCTGTGATTAGGTGTGTTTAATTACAACATAAGCAAAACAGCATTCCAGATTAGTTGTAACAGCATGCAATAATATCCCCATTAACCAAACACACCAAGGGTACAACAGTTGAACAGCAAGCATAACACATGCATATATTGAACCACAGTGGTTATTCCAACAGCATGCAGGGATGTTTGGTAGCAACAGGCCACCATGATTGTGGTGTTTAAACAGGGCACATGCATCAACGTGAATGCAAATATTTATAGAACAATAGGACATATGTCCCAACAAATATTTAAGATTACACATACCCATTGAGGTGTGGAATTGCATGGTTTATACACATACAGTAGGGTGTATAAAATCCTCGGTTAACATCTTATAATGACCTTTTAGTCTACACTACATTCCTAGTGACTGCAAGTGTATATCCCCTACCTGTATTATTACACTTGCCACCATACATTAGGTTGTGTAATGGGTTTGGCTAGTTCAATATATGCCTGACCTATATCTGACATACTAACTGTCCAGGATGCAGATGTTACTGCTACATATTTCTTGATTGCATTTATATTTCTTTATCTACATATCTGGGATGTTTTCACATGACATTTTCACTTCGATTTGTACAGAATCCTGCATTTCGTGACACACACTCACACTTCTGGGGAAAAAATAGCATGCTACACGTGTGCCAGGTTTACTTATTCATGCCAGCCAGTAACTGACTGTTGTGGACTGTATATATGTTTCACAGCTACTAGCACTTCCATCACCCACTTTATATGGGACTGCACAACTATGGGTTGCCAGCACCTTTTTAAACAGTACTGTTTGTATAATGCAAGGGTACAACAACATTTCAGACTCTGACACAGACACACTCTGGGTTTTAGACCTTTATTAATGACATTACACACTTTTCCACAGGCTCACTCCTTTATTTGTTTTAACTGTGTATATGGCAGACATGTTCAAGACATATTATACCTTTATTAATAGGTTAGAACAATCTTTTTTCAGGCTCACTCACTTATTTTATATGACAGTGCCTGCAGAGATATTATTCCAGGCATATGTTACCTTTCTTAATGGGTTACTACACTCTTTTTCTGCCTCTCTGACGTTTTTATATGACAGTACATGCAGAGGACTTATTCAGGCAATTTTATGGCTGTATTATTGGACTACAACACTTTCTTTCATGCTCTCTCCCATATTTTATATAACAATACATGCAGAATAATCACTAACCTGCCTGGTGGCGCAGCCTTAGCAGCCTATCAGCATAGGCTTGCTGATTCGTAGCACGGTCACCTGCAGCTGTAAAGTAAATGAAGGGATATTGAGACATACCTATCCGTTATACATACTCCATTATCAATTCTTACATACTGCATTCCATGGCTACATATTCAGTTGTGGGGCATCCCGCATCCCACGGGCCTCCTGTATCCATTGGTTCAGGCGGTCCTGCTTTCATCTCTTCAGGTCTGCATGGTAGTGATGGACCTGCTCACCAGTCCGAGGAACGCCTGTGGCACTGGTGAGGTCACGAGCTAACCGGTTCCAAGCCTCTGCCTTGTACTCCATCCCTTGGAACTGGCCCTGCAGGAGTCTTGACTCATGATGGTGGACAAGGAGCCAAACCATGTATTTGTACTCCTCTGTGCCCCAACGTTGCACTCGGAAGCATGTTCCCTGTCTGACACCAGACATTCTAACTGCAGATGTGAGCTACAATCAGTTATGGCGTGTATTCCCGCCTGTGGGGCTTAAATATGCCGCATTTCCCGCACTTTTTTGTGATTGGCCATTTTGTAAAATTCTCGGCTGACTGCAGACCTGCTTAGTAATGGTTAAACTACCATTCGTAAGTATATGAATGTTAATAGTGGCTGTTTCCCCTATGTTGTCATGGCTTAGTGGTTCTGTACTTTGCTTCTGATGCACAGAGTCCTGGGTTCGAACCTTGTCATTCATTTTATTTTCATACTATCCAGACAGGCTAGGGGGTGTGGCTGCATTTAAGCAACTTTGCTCTACATTGCTCCTCGGTGACCTATGGTGCATTGCGCTGGGTAAAGCGTCATTGAACTATGGGCAACACTATTGCACTGGGTAAAGCGCTATTAAACTATGCGCAACTTTATTGCACTAGGTAAAGTGCTATTAAACTATGGGCAACTCTATTGCGCTGGGTGAAGTGCTATTAAACTACGGGCAACTCTATTGCGCTGGGTGAAGCGCTATTAAACTATGGGCAACTGTATTGCGCTGGGTGAAGCGCTGCTTAACTGCAGGCAATTTTATATCAGGATCCTTTAAAATATTTATTTTGTTCACTGATACATTGGCCATTTCACTGCTTTTCAGTAATGTTTAAACATATTTGTCAGGTATTATTTCATATACTGATTTAAAAAATAAATACAAAGGGGAGTGGTGTGACTCGAACTGTGAATGCCTCTTCTTTGTGTGAATGCTCTACCATTATGCTATTGCTATTTGGTGTGATTTGCATTAACATTCTTTCTTATGCTCTTCCATGTCAGAATTGTTAACTCTAGCTAAGCAATGGGCACATCCATGCACACACGCGCAAATACGGGCAGCTATTTTGGGGATTTAAAAAAATAAATTTAATGTTTTGCATTTTAGAACTGTGATAGGGGTTTACAATATCAGGGAGTGTGGTGTTGGGTGCAGGGACATTTGAGCAGACTCACTCTTGTGTGTGTGCTTTGTTTAGTTTTAAAACACTTGCAGGGGCATGGACATTTAGACTGCTCAGTAGTCAGACACGCCCCCTGCTTTCTTACACGGTCCGTGTAAGACTTACGGTTGAGTCAGCATGCCCTCATGCATATTCATGGCACGCTGACATCATACCGTTCAACTGCAGCCTCCGAGTAAGACTTATTAAGTCTTACACGGAGGATTCGTGAATCCGGGGGATTGTTTAGTTTTGTATGCAACAAAACTATAGTTAATTCATGTATACAGTACACAAAATAAATGTTATGTACATTGTATATTGTAGGGAGAGATATCCTAGTAGTCAGAAGAGGATTAACATGAGGAAGAGATAAAAACTGTCAGGTATCCTAGAATTTTCATAGTACATATCATTTCAAAAGGTTAAAAAAATATGAAAAAGTGTCAAAGTGAAGTGAATTGTATTTGATATACACCAGATGGGGAAGTTAAATGGTAGAAGGCATGAGGACTGAACTGGCTTTGTTATTTACTCCTTGACTTTTATAGAGACCGACATTTGTAAGTATGTACGTCTTGGTTATACTACAGTGTAAATGCACTGCCAACACATAACAAGGAGAGGTCGGGGTAACTGTTGAATGGAAGGATATATCTTAATGATAGCTGAAAGCAGTAGTTATGGTAAAGTTATATAACAATTAAGGTAAGAGTGTATCAATCTCTATTAGTTTTGTTTAGTGATTTCTAACATGCATGTTTGTTGGTTGAAATAAACTGAAATGCAATTGCCTATAATTTTTTAGTGTTTGAAAGGTGAAATAAATGTTTTTAAAAATAAATGTATTCAGATTAGGGAGTATACTAAGTTATAGGTACTTTTCATCTTAGGATAAATGAACATCTATGCACTACATGCAGTGGGTGATTTTATTTATATATATATATATATATATATATATATATATATATATATACAAAAACTCTGCAACTTGTCAGCTTGACGCATGTCAGAAACAAAGTATCCATACACTACATTAGCATGTATTCCTTTTATGAAATTAGCTAATTACTTGGCTGTATATAGTCTAATCCAGGCACAACATATGAACACATCTGCATGCTATTATTTTAAGAATTATCACAGTAACAGCACTATGTGCATAGCTAATTAGTGTAACAGCAATAGTACCACTTTCCTAAGTGAACATACAGAAAGCCTACTTCTTCTAGAAGGGAATCTCCTCTACTTTCAACTGCAAAAACTAAAATAATGTCATTAACTGATTTTCACAGTTAAATAACTTCGGTTTCAATTGTAATAAAGTGTTCATTATAAGAGTGTGTTTAAGCTAACCAAATGCATTATTTTTATATTTTTTTTTTTTGGGGGGGGCAGATTTACCATATTAGTAAGCTAATATTGCTAACATCACTGTTATGGAAATGACCTGGTACCAGCATGCATTTCTACTTGGAAGCCAATCACATCATTTGTTAGTTGGCTGCCATCAAACTGCAAGCACTTTGAAAGACAAGGGTAAACCAGACATGCTTTTTAAAGCATTTCAGAGTGTTTACAGGTTGCATGCAGTCTAATGGTGTATTCTTCAGTCTGACCGCCAGGATGCCCAAACTCCATTAACCTGCTATTCACTACTTTATATGGTCCTTATAATGAATACTGATTCATGTGTGGTACATTAAATTTTATTTATATTATATCACTCCCTTCCCGGGATAAATTAGAAACTAGTTTTGTTTATTTTGATGCAATAATAATCATGTTCCTACCTTGCATCATATTTATAAATTTTATTATCAGAATTTTCTATAGTCAGTCACTTTAATTAGTAAATCCAACATTTTATAAACATAAAGACAAGATGATTTGTATTCCATTGGCAATGTTTGTTTGTGGCTTTTGGCTTTTCCTGGTTAGGGGTCGCCACAGAGGAACTCCGGTCCGCTAATGATTGGCAGTAGAGTTTTACGTGCTGGCTTGCCGGGCCTAACGCACAACCTTCAATGAAGGAACGCCCATTCACGCATGTCGGCACACAGAAGACGCTCTAACTGAGACTCGAATGGGCAACGTCTAACTGTGAGGCGACAACACTACCGCAGCACCACCACCGCAGTGTATTCCATTGACAATAATCATTTCTAACTTTACCCATTATTTATATTCACATGCTATCAAAGTAGGCATAGATTTTAAGATCTGTCTGTCTGTTTGTCCACATTGCTGACACTTAACACTCTTTCTACATTCTTCATAAATGTGTCTGCCTGAATTTTTAACAAATTTGTTTCACATTTTGAAACAAAGTCTATCAAAATGTCACTGTCGCTTAACATTCTCATGTCTCATGTATTTTTGTCTTCACCAAAATGCTTCAGAAATTAGCAGTGCCTGATGAATGATGTCATTATTAGCAGTGCCTGATGAATGATGTCATTAGCAACTATATGCATGTGACCTTTTACTTCAGTAGTCTTATCATGTTCTGGACTGTAGCCTAGAAAATGTTTAGCTTGACCATACTGGCTTATAATGCAGTTGCCCCACTTTAAAATTATATAGTCACTAGTCTTTTCTTGTCCATATTTGTCTGTAATTAGTCTCTTTCTCAGACAGATTTTAGTTATGTCTATATATATATATATATATATATAAAACAATCATTTTTTTTAATTTAATTAAACATCGTACTTGGAGATTACTCCTATGGTTGCATGTGTTTAATTCTTATGGCTTTCCAACATAAGAAAATGTATCCTCACATCTTTACATTAATTATAAGCCTTTCTAGGATTATATTCTTTTGTGGCCACGTGGACATTACCTATCTATGGTATATCCACAAATCTGTATAATAACTATTGAAAGGAGTTATGCTGTCACATTTTACTCCATGGCCTTCCAAAGTAATAACTATTTTGTCAGACACTGGAAGTACAGTCTTTCCATTTATTGAGCTTACTTGTTCTTTCACTGAAAGTCTGGAATATTTATTAATAAGGATAAGCAGATATTGCATTCCATTTAGTGCACTGTATACATCTCTACTGAATTCTGACCACTCTGTTTTTAATAGATCTGACACTTCTATAGGAACAGTTAAACTTCCAAGGATGTTTGCCTGACATAGTACAGAGTCATTTGACATACTCCCAGTTAACAGATCCACTCCTAGAAACCAGCTCTTCCATTGTACAAATACCTTTGTTTTTACTTCACCCAAGTGAAGATTTTGGTTGATTTTCAATTATCAGTCTGCTTCTTTTAACAAAATAGTTATAATCAGCAATTCCCTTACTTATTTTTGGGATATGCAAATAAAATTCACCTTGAGGTTTTCTGTACTGGCTATTAGTGATGCAAATCTGTTTCTTGCCTCTGTCTTCCTGAATGCCAACACTCTAGGGATTGAACACTCTGCTAACATGTTGATGTAGTTCTCTGGTACTTTTGAGCACCTTTTCCTATTTACTTAAATGACTGTATATGTCCGGAGAAGTAATCTGGTTATCTTCTTATTTTGTGCATTCAGCCTTAAAATTTTATGGTAGTAGCATTAGCATTAGGCTTTCTGTGTGTAGTGGATATTTAAACTGTGGATTGTTAAATATCTTCTCCCAATCTTATATCAATGTGAAGGATTTTCCACATAAACTGATGTTCAAATGTTCGCAAGACAAAACAGTAGACAGGTTTCAGGTTTCTTTCCTGAGCATCTCTTCTCTGTGTCTGATAAGCAACTGCAGATATAAGTTATAATCGTATTTTCATATCCTTGTTTTTGACTCATTATAACATCTAAAATTGTTAGACTCACATCAACTTCTAAACTATTTTCATAACCTAGACCAACGTAGCTCAGTAGTGTATCAAAACTCTGATTCTTTTTTGACTTATTTCAAATGCAGACTACTGTCTGTCGAAATTATACATCCTTCTTACTTATTTCCCGGTGTGGTATGACTCTTTGGATTCAGCTTGAGTTGGCAGTATCCCAGAAACACTTTAACCTAACCCACTTCCATAATAATATGAGTGTATCCACTTGTAGTGAAGTATCTCTTTCAGTAAGACCTGCACTCTTATTTGCTATGTATTTATTAATATATTCATATGGGTATAACTAATAACTGCACAAAATTAAATTAAATAATATGTTTGATTTGACACATTAAACAGTGTAAAAAGGTAACATGATGAATACTTAAATATTTAAAAAAGTCTTAAACATAAAAGCAGAGTATATAAATTGGTTTAGAATCGCTTTCCTGAAGAGAGGGTACTTTAAGAACATTGTGAGGAAGACCTTTAAATTATGGGTTCAAAACAGGGAAATTTGCTGATTCCAAAGGATCAGGACAAGATAATCAAAAGAAACCCTGTCAAATATTCCATAGTATGTCCTTGTAATTTCCAACAGCCCTACCATTCATGAAGTAAAAGTTCTCACCGAGGAGTTGTGTAAAAACAGCTGTCTTATATAGATAGTACCAAGACTGTCCTGGACCTGGAAGTAAGAATGTGAATCATATATGCAGACCTGGCTCCTTCATTTTTGGTTATATCATATTTAGTTTTGTCCTCTCCTATCATCATTCTCCCAATGCAAGGCTTCTCAGCACCGTGTCCTTCATCTTTCTCACAGTCCAGCCAGTGATGTTTATTCCTATCTCCAAACCAGATGTCCCTACAACTGATAAAGGGGAAATTCGTTGAGTTTCATTTGCCCACAGGGGGAAAAAAATGATTAAGAGTCAACATGTCAGTCACTGTTTTCCATTGGAAATCATTACTAGTGTGATTTGTAAGTGTGTGTGAGCCAACAATGATTCACTTCTTTTGGGAGATTCCTCTCTTCTATCAGTTGGTACAGCCATGGAGTTGGTATATATAAGTTCAGTCGATGTGTGGGGGGATTGCCCCCCAATAATATTCAGAAAGTTAAATGTTTTGCTCTCTATATTTTGGATAGTCAGCTTTGTGACAGTTGGTGATTCATAACTGAATCCTGGCACCATTATATTTGATGCTAGAATTAGTAAGTTATCAGAATTCATTTATTGCCTTGTTAAATGCATTTTAGTTCAGCTGAGAACAATGTTTATGAAGCAGTTCTTACTGACAGTATCTGATGACTGTAGGCCAAAGAAGCCACCCACAAGCAGTTATAGACAAAACTATTTTTTGCATCAATAAGTTTCTTTTTCCATGACAAAAACATAATTGTATTTATTCAGTTAGCTATAATCAATTTATCTGTTGTTGTCATAATGTATACATATTTTTATTTATTGGTTTGCTTGTTTCTTTACTTTTCTCGTGTTGACTAACTCTGTCACGTCAGGCCCATGTTCATTCTGGACCAAAGTTGAAAGTCCCATTAAGACAATTAATAAATTCATAAATGCAAATTGCCTTTCATGGTTACAATTACAATATTCACTGGTT